>NW_027276817.1:0-34764 GCF_030028105.1 Mobula birostris | reverse complement strand
TGTGTATGAGTTTGAGGGCTGGTGTTTCAGGGCATGAGTTTCTGGGCAGATGATTCAGGGCAGGAGTTTTAGGGCATGTGAACAGGATATGAGTTTCAGTGCATGAGTTTCAGGGTATGAGATTTAGGGCATGAGTTTCAGGGCAGCAGATGCAGGGTTTGAGTTTTAGGGCAAGATATTCAGGGCATGAGTTTCAGGGCATGATTTTCAGTGAAGGAGTTTCAGGGCATGTAATTCAGGGCATGAGTTTCAGGATATGAGATTCATGGCATGATATTCAGGGCAGCATTTTCAGGGCATGAGATTCAGGACATTAGTTTCAGTGCTGTAGTTTCAGGGATGTGATTCAGGGCATGAGTTTCAGGGCATGTGATTCAGGACAGGAGTTTGAAGGCATGAGATTCAGGGCATGAGTTTCAGTGCATGGGTTTGAGGGCAGGAGTTTCAGGGCATGAGATTCAGGACATGAGTTTCAGGGCTTGAGATTCAGTACATGAGTTTCAGGGCATGAGTTTCAGGTCTGTGGTTTCCGGGCTTGAGATTCAGCGCAGCAGTTTCAGAGCAGCAGTTTCAGGGCATGAGATTCAGGGCATGAGTTTCAGGGCATGAGTTTCAGGGCATGATTTTCAGTGAAGGAGTTTCACAGGGCATGTAATTCAGGGCATGAGTTTCAGGATATGAGATTCATGGCATGATATTCAGGGCAGCAGTTTCAGGGCATGAGATTGAGGACATGAGTTTCAGTGCATGAGATTCAGTCAATGAGTTTCAGGGCATGAGTTTCAGGTCTGTGGTTTCCGGGCTTGAGATTCAGCGCAGCAGTTTCAGAGCAGCAGTTTCAGGGCATGAGATTCAGGGCATGAGTTTTAGGGTAGGTGTTTCAGTGCAAGAGTTTGAGGGCATGAGATTCAGAGCATGTGTTTCAGGGCAGGAATTTCAGGGCATGACATTCAGGGAATGTGTTTTAGCGCAGGTGTTTCAGTGCAAGAGTTTGAGGGCATGAGATTCAGGGCATGAGATTCAAGGCAGGAGATTCAGGGCAGGAGATTCAGGGCATGAGATTCGGGGCTTGAGTTTCAAGGCAGGTATTTTAGGGCACGTGTTTCAGTGCAGGAATTTCAGGGCAGGAGATTCAGAGCATGAGTTTCAGTGCATGCGTTTGAGGGCAGGAGTTTCACAGCATGAGATTCATGGCATGAGTTTCAGGGCATGAGTTTCAGGGTATGAGATTCAGGACATGAGTTTCAGGGCATGGGTTTCAGGTCTGTGGTTTCAGGGCTTGAGATTCAGGGCAGCAGTTTCAGGGCAGGAGATTCACGGCTTGAGTTTAAGGTCATGAGATTTAGCGCATGATATTCAGAGCAGCAGTTTCAGGGCATGAGATTCAGGGCAGGAGAATCTGGGGTTGAGTTTCAGAGCATGACATTCAGGGGATGAGTTTCAGTGCATGAATTTCAGGGCATGAGATTCAGGGCATGAGTTTCAGGACAGGAGATTCAGGGTATGAGTTTCAGGGAATGAGATTCACGACATGAGTTTCCGGGCATGGGTTTCAGGGCTTGAGATTCAGGGCATGAGTTTCAGGGCAGGAGATCCAGGGCAGGAGATTCAGGCAGGTGTTTCAGTGCAAGAGTTTCAGTGCAAGAGTTTCAGAGCATGTCTTTCAGTGCATGAGTTTCAGGGCAGGAGTTTCAGAGCATGAGATTCAGGGCGTGAGTTTCAGGGCGGGAGATTCACGGCTTGAGTTTAAGGTGATGAGATTTAGCGCATGAGATTCAGTGCATGAGTATCAGGGTAGAAGTTTCAGGGCATGAGTTTCAGTGCATGAGTTTCAGGGCAGGATTTTCAGGGTATGAGATTTAGGGCATGAGTTTCAGTGCAGGAGTTTCAGGGAATGAGATTCAGGGCATGAGTTTCAGGGCATGAGATTCAGGACAGGAGTTTCAAGGCATGAGATTCAGGGCATGAGTTTCAGTGCATGAGTTTCAGTGTATGAGTTTGAGGGCAGCAGTTTCAGGGTATGAGATTTAGGGCATGAGTTTCAGGGCAGGAGATTCAAGGTTTGAGTTTCAGGGCATGATATTCAGGGCATGAGTTTCAGGGCTTGAGTTTCAGTGAAGGAGTTTCAGGGCATGTAATTCAGGGCATGAGTTTCAGGATACGAGATTCATGGCATGATATTCAGGGCAGCAGTTTCAGGGCGTGAGATTCAGGACATGAGTTTCAGTGCATGGGTTTGAGGGCAGGAGTTTCAGAGCATGAGATTCAGGACATGAGTTTCAGGGCAGGAGATTCAGTACATGAGTTTCAGGGCATGAGATTCAGGGCATGATTTTCAGGGCAGGAGAATCTGGGCTTGAGTTTCAGAGCATGACATTCAGGGGATGAGTTTCAGTGCATGAATTTCAGGGCATGAGATTCAGGACATGAGATTCAGGGCATGAGTTTCAGGACAGGAGATTCAGGGCATGAGTTTCGGTGCATGAGTTTGAGGGCAGGAGTTTCACGGCATGAGATTCAGGGCATGAGTTTCCGGGCATGAGATTCAGGACATGAGTTTCAGGGCATGAGTTTCAGGTCTGTGGTTTCAGGGCTTGAGATTCAGGGCAGCAGTTTCAGAGCAGGAGTTTCATGGCAGCAGTTTCAGGGCATGAGATTCAGGGCATGAGATTCGGGGCTTGAGTTTCAAGGCAGGTGTTTTAGTGCACGTGTTTCAGTGCAGGAGTTTCAGGGCATGAGATTCAGGACATGAGTTTCAGGGCAGGAGATTCAGTACATGAGTTTCTGGGCATGAGTTTCAGGTCTGTGGTTTCCGGCTTGAGATTCAGCGCAGCAGTTTCAGGGCATGAGATTCAGGGCATGATTTTCAGGGCAGGAGAATCTGGGCTTGAGTTTCAGTGCATGACATTCAGGGGATGAGTTTCAGTGCATGAATTTCAGGGCATGAGATTCAGGGCATGAGATTCAGGGCATGAGTTTCAGGACAGGAGATTCAGGGCATGAGTTTCGGTGCATGAGTTTGAGGGCAGGAGTTTCACGGCATGAGATTCAGGGCATGAGTTTCCGGGCATGAGATTCAGGACATGAGTTTCAGGGCATGAGTTTCAGGTCTGTGGTTTCAGGGCTTGAGATTCAGGGCAGCAGTTTCAGAGCAGCAGTTTCAGTGCATGAGATTCAGGGTATGAGATTCAGGGCATGAGTTTCAGGGCAGGAGAATCAGGGCTTGTGTTTCAGAGCATGAGTTTAAGTGCATGAGTTTGAGGGCAGGAGTTTCATGGCATGAGATTCAGGGCATGAGTTTCAGGGCAGGAGATTCAGGACATGAGTTTCAGGGCATGAGTTTCAGATCTGTGGTTTCAGGGCTTGAGATTCAGGGCAGCAGTTTCAGAGCAGGAGTTTCATGGCAGCAGTTTCAGGGCATGAGATTCAGGGCATGAGATTCAGGGCATGAGTTTCAATGCAGGAATATCAGGGCATGAGTTTTAGGGTAGGTGTTTCAGTGCAAGAGTTTCAGGGCAGGAGATTCACGGCATGAGTTTCAGGGCAGGAGATTCAGGGCAGGAGATTCAGGGCATGAGATTCGGGGCTTGAGTTTCAAGGCAGGTGTTTTAGTGCACGTGTTTCAGTGCAGGAGTTTCAGGGCATGAGATTCAGGACATGAGTTTCAGTGCAGTAGTTTCAGGCATGAGATTCAGGGCATGTGTTTCAGGGCCTGTGATTCAGGACAGGAGTTTGAAGGCATGAGATTCAGGGCATGAGTTTCAGTGCATGGGTTTGAGGGCAGGTGTTTCAGGGCATGAGATTCAGGACATGAGTTTCAGGGCATGAGATTCAGTACATGAGTTTCTGGGCATGAGTTTCAGGTCTGTGGTTTCCGTGCTTGAGTTTTCAGCGCAGCAGTTTCAGAGCAGCAGTTTCAGGGCATGAGATTCAGGGCATGAGTTTCAGGGCATGAGTTTCAGGGGAGGAGAATCTGGGCTTGTGTTTCAGAGCATGACATTCAGGGGATGAGTTTCAGTGCATGAATTTCAGGGCATGAGATTCAGGCATGAGATTCAGGGCATGAGTTTCAGGACAGGAGATTCAGGGCATGAGTTTCAGTGCATGAGTTTGAGGGCAGGAGTTTCACGGCATGAGATTCAGGGCAGGAGTTTCATGGCTTGAGATTCACGACATGAGTTTCAAGGCATGGGTTTCAGGTCTGTGGTTTCAGGGCTTGAGATTCAGGGCAGCAGTTTTAGGGCAGGAGATTCAGGGCAGGTGTTTCAGTGCAAGAGCTTCAGTGCAAGAGATTCAGGGCATGTCTTTCAGTGCAAGAGTTTCAGGGCAGGAGTTTCAGAGCATGAGATTAAGGGCATGAGTTTCAGGGCAGGAGATTCACGGCTTGAGTTTAAGGTCATAAGATTTAGCGCATGAGGTTCAGGGCATGAGTTTCAGGGCAGGAGAATCAGGGCATGAGTTTCAGGGCATGAGATTCAGGGCATGAGTTTCAGGACATGAGTTTCAGGGCAGGAGTTTCACGGCATGTAATTCAGGGCGTGAGTTTCAGGATATGAGATTCATGGCATGAGTTTCAGTGCAGGAGTTTCAGGGCATGAGATTCAGGGCATGAGTTTCAGGGCATGAGATTCAGGACAGGAGTTTCAAGGCATGATATTCAGGGCATGAGTTTCAGTGCATGAGTTTCTGTGTATGAGTTTGAGGGCTGGTGTTTCAGGGCATGAGTTTCTGGGCAGATGATTCAGGGCAGGAGTTTTAGGGCATGTGAACAGGATATGAGTTTCAGTGCATGAGTTTCAGGGTATGAGATTTAGGGCATGAGTTTCAGGGCAGCAGATGCAGGGTTTGAGTTTTAGGGCAAGATATTCAGGGCATGAGTTTCAGGGCATGATTTTCAGTGAAGGAGTTTCAGGGCATGTAATTCAGGGCATGAGTTTCAGGATATGAGATTCATGGCATGATATTCAGGGCAGCATTTTCAGGGCATGAGATTCAGGACATTAGTTTCAGTGCTGTAGTTTCAGGGATGTGATTCAGGGCATGAGTTTCAGGGCATGTGATTCAGGACAGGAGTTTGAAGGCATGAGATTCAGGGCATGAGTTTCAGTGCATGGGTTTGAGGGCAGGAGTTTCAGGGCATGAGATTCAGGACATGAGTTTTCAGGGCTTGAGATTCAGTACATGAGTTTCAGGGCATGAGTTTCAGGTCTGTGGTTTCCGGGCTTGAGATTCAGCGCAGCAGTTTCAGAGCAGCAGTTTCAGGGCATGAGATTCAGGGCATGAGTTTCAGGGCATGAGTTTCAGGGCATGATTTTCAGTGAAGGAGTTTCAGGGCATGTAATTCAGGGCATGAGTTTCAGGATATGAGATTCATGGCATGATATTCAGGGCAGCAGTTTCAGGGCATGAGATTGAGGACATGAGTTTCAGTGCATGAGATTCAGGTCTGTGGTTTCAGGGCTTGAGATTCAGGGCAGCAGTTTCAGAGCAGGAGTTTCATGGCAGCAGTTTCAGGGCATGAGATTCAGGGCATGAGATTCAGGGCATGAGTTTCAATGCAGGAATATCAGGGCATGAGTTTTAGGGTAGGTGTTTCAGTGCAAGAGTTTCAGGGCAGGAGATTCACGGCATGAGTTTCAGGGCAGGAGATTCAGGGCAGGAGATTCAGGGCATGAGATTCGGGGCTTGAGTTTCAAGGCAGGTGTTTTAGTGCACGTGTTTCAGTGCAGGAGTTTCAGGGCATGAGATTCAGGACATGAGTTTCAGGGCAGGAGATTCAGTACATGAGTTTCTGGGCATGAGTTTCAGGTCTGTGGTTTCCGGGCTTGAGATTCAGCGCAGCAGTTTCAGGGCATGAGATTCAGGGCATGATTTTCAGGGCAGGAGAATCTGGGCTTGAGTTTCAGAGCATGACATTCAGGGGATGAGTTTCAGTGCATGAATTTCAGGGCATGAGATTCAGGGCATGAGATTCAGGGCATGAGTTTCAGGACAGGAGATTCAGGGCATGAGTTTCGGTGCATGAGTTTGAGGGCAGGAGTTTCACGGCATGAGATTCAGGGCATGAGTTTCCGGGCATGAGATTCAGGACATGAGTTTCAGGGCATGAGTTTCAGGTCTGTGGTTTCAGGGCTTGAGATTCAGGGCAGCAGTTTCAGAGCAGCAGTTTCAGTGCATGAGATTCAGGGTATGAGATTCAGGGCATGAGTTTCAGGGCAGGAGAATCAGGGCTTGTGTTTCAGAGCATGAGTTTAAGTGCATGAGTTTGAGGGCAGGAGTTTCATGGCATGAGATTCAGGGCATGAGTTTCAGGGCAGGAGATTCAGGACATGAGTTTCAGGGCATGAGTTTCAGATCTGTGGTTTCAGGGCTTGAGATTCAGGGCAGCAGTTTCAGAGCAGGAGTTTCATGGCAGCAGTTTCAGGGCATGAGATTCAGGGCATGAGATTCAGGGCATGAGTTTCAATGCAGGAATATCAGGGCATGAGTTTTAGGGTAGGTGTTTCAGTGCAAGAGTTTCAGGGCAGGAGATTCACGGCATGAGTTTCAGGGCAGGAGATTCAGGGCAGGAGATTCAGGGCATGAGATTCGGGGCTTGAGTTTCAAGGCAGGTGTTTTAGTGCACGTGTTTCAGTGCAGGAGTTTCAGGGCATGAGATTCAGGACATGAGTTTCAGTGCAGTAGTTTCAGGCATGAGATTCAGGGCATGTGTTTCAGGGCCTGTGATTCAGGACAGGAGTTTGAAGGCATGAGATTCAGGGCATGAGTTTCAGTGCATGGGTTTGAGGGCAGGTGTTTCAGGGCATGAGATTCAGGACATGAGTTTCAGGGCATGAGATTCAGTACATGAGTTTCTGGGCATGAGTTTCAGGTCTGTGGTTTCCGTGCTTGAGTTTCAGCGCAGCAGTTTCAGAGCAGCAGTTTCAGGGCATGAGATTCAGGGCATGAGTTTCAGGGCATGAGTTTCAGGGGAGGAGAATCTGGGCTTGTGTTTCAGAGCATGACATTCAGGGGATGAGTTTCAGTGCATGAATTTCAGGGCATGAGATTCAGGCATGAGATTCAGGGCATGAGTTTCAGGACAGGAGATTCAGGGCATGAGTTTCAGTGCATGAGTTTGAGGGCAGGAGTTTCACGGCATGAGATTCAGGGCAGGAGTTTCATGGCTTGAGATTCACGACATGAGTTTCAAGGCATGGGTTTCAGGTCTGTGGTTTCAGGGCTTGAGATTCAGGGCAGCAGTTTTAGGGCAGGAGATTCAGGGCAGGTGTTTCAGTGCAAGAGCTTCAGTGCAAGAGATTCAGGGCATGTCTTTCAGTGCAAGAGTTTCAGGGCAGGAGTTTCAGAGCATGAGATTAAGGGCATGAGTTTCAGGGCAGGAGATTCACGGCTTGAGTTTAAGGTCATAAGATTTAGCGCATGAGGTTCAGGGCATGAGTTTCAGGGCAGGAGAATCAGGGCATGAGTTTCAGGGCATGAGATTCAGGGCATGAGTTTCAGGACATGAGTTTCAGGGCAGGAGTTTCACGGCATGTAATTCAGGGCGTGAGTTTCAGGATATGAGATTCATGGCATGAGTTTCAGTGCAGGAGTTTCAGGGCATGAGATTCAGGGCATGAGTTTCAGGGCATGAGATTCAGGACAGGAGTTTCAAGGCATGATATTCAGGGCATGAGTTTCAGTGCATGAGTTTCTGTGTATGAGTTTGAGGGCTGGTGTTTCAGGGCATGAGTTTCTGGGCAGATGATTCAGGGCAGGAGTTTTAGGGCATGTGAACAGGATATGAGTTTCAGTGCATGAGTTTCAGGGTATGAGATTTAGGGCATGAGTTTCAGGGCAGCAGATGCAGGGTTTGAGTTTTAGGGCAAGATATTCAGGGCATGAGTTTCAGGGCATGATTTTCAGTGAAGGAGTTTCAGGGCATGTAATTCAGGGCATGAGTTTCAGGATATGAGATTCATGGCATGATATTCAGGGCAGCATTTTCAGGGCATGAGATTCAGGACATTAGTTTCAGTGCTGTAGTTTCAGGGATGTGATTCAGGGCATGAGTTTCAGGGCATGTGATTCAGGACAGGAGTTTGAAGGCATGAGATTCAGGGCATGAGTTTCAGTGCATGGGTTTGAGGGCAGGAGTTTCAGGGCATGAGATTCAGGACATGAGTTTCAGGGCTTGAGATTCAGTACATGAGTTTCAGGGCATGAGTTTCAGGTCTGTGGTTTCCGGGCTTGAGATTCAGCGCAGCAGTTTCAGAGCAGCAGTTTCAGGGCATGAGATTCAGGGCATGAGTTTCAGGGCATGAGTTTCAGGGCATGATTTTCAGTGAAGGAGTTTCAGGGCATGTAATTCAGGGCATGAGTTTCAGGATATGAGATTCATGGCATGATATTCAGGGCAGCAGTTTCAGGGCATGAGATTGAGGACATGAGTTTCAGTGCATGAGATTCAGTCAATGAGTTTCAGGGCATGAGTTTCAGGTCTGTGGTTTCCGGGCTTGAGATTCAGCGCAGCAGTTTCAGAGCAGCAGTTTCAGGGCATGAGATTCAGGGCATGAGTTTTAGGGTAGGTGTTTCAGTGCAAGAGTTTGAGGGCATGAGATTCAGAGCATGTGTTTCAGGGCAGGAATTTCAGGGCATGACATTCAGGGAATGTGTTTTAGCGCAGGTGTTTCAGTGCAAGAGTTTGAGGGCATGAGATTCAGGGCATGAGATTCAAGGCAGGAGATTCAGGGCAGGAGATTCAGGGCATGAGATTCGGGGCTTGAGTTTCAAGGCAGGTATTTTAGGGCACGTGTTTCAGTGCAGGAATTTCAGGGCAGGAGATTCAGAGCATGAGTTTCAGTGCATGCGTTTGAGGGCAGGAGTTTCACAGCATGAGATTCATGGCATGAGTTTCAGGGCATGAGTTTCAGGGTATGAGATTCAGGACATGAGTTTCAGGGCATGGGTTTCAGGTCTGTGGTTTCAGGGCTTGAGATTCAGGGCAGCAGTTTCAGGGCAGGAGATTCACGGCTTGAGTTTAAGGTCATGAGATTTAGCGCATGATATTCAGAGCAGCAGTTTCAGGGCATGAGATTCAGGGCAGGAGAATCTGGGGTTGAGTTTCAGAGCATGACATTCAGGGGATGAGTTTCAGTGCATGAATTTCAGGGCATGAGATTCAGGGCATGAGTTTCAGGACAGGAGATTCAGGGTATGAGTTTCAGGGAATGAGATTCACGACATGAGTTTCCGGGCATGGGTTTCAGGGCTTGAGATTCAGGGCATGAGTTTCAGGGCAGGAGATCCAGGGCAGGAGATTCAGGCAGGTGTTTCAGTGCAAGAGTTTCAGTGCAAGAGTTTCAGAGCATGTCTTTCAGTGCATGAGTTTCAGGGCAGGAGTTTCAGAGCATGAGATTCAGGGCGTGAGTTTCAGGGCGGGAGATTCACGGCTTGAGTTTAAGGTGATGAGATTTAGCGCATGAGATTCAGTGCATGAGTATCAGGGTAGAAGTTTCAGGGCATGAGTTTCAGTGCATGAGTTTCAGGGCAGGATTTTCAGGGTATGAGATTTAGGGCATGAGTTTCAGTGCAGGAGTTTCAGGGAATGAGATTCAGGGCATGAGTTTCAGGGCATGAGATTCAGGACAGGAGTTTCAAGGCATGAGATTCAGGGCATGAGTTTCAGTGCATGAGTTTCAGTGTATGAGTTTGAGGGCAGCAGTTTCAGGGTATGAGATTTAGGGCATGAGTTTCAGGGCAGGAGATTCAAGGTTTGAGTTTCAGGGCATGATATTCAGGGCATGAGTTTCAGGGCTTGAGTTTCAGTGAAGGAGTTTCAGGGCATGTAATTCAGGACATGAGTTTCAGGATACGAGATTCATGGCATGATATTCAGGGCAGCAGTTTCAGGGCGTGAGATTCAGGACATGAGTTTCAGTGCAGTAGTTTCAGGGATGAGATTCAGGGCATGAGTTTCAGGGCATGTGATTCAGGACAGGAGTTTGAAGGCATGAGATTCAGGGCATGAGTTTCAGTGCATGGGTTTGAGGGCAGGAGTTTCAGAGCATGAGATTCAGGACATGAGTTTCAGGGCAGGAGATTCAGTACATGAGTTTCAGGGCATGAGATTCAGGGCATGATTTTCAGGGCAGGAGAATCTGGGCTTGAGTTTCAGAGCATGACATTCAGGGGATGAGTTTCAGTGCATGAATTTCAGGGCATGAGATTCAGGACATGAGATTCAGGGCATGAGTTTCAGGACAGGAGATTCAGGGCATGAGTTTCGGTGCATGAGTTTGAGGGCAGGAGTTTCACGGCATGAGATTCAGGGCATGAGTTTCCGGGCATGAGATTCAGGACATGAGTTTCAGGGCATGAGTTTCAGGTCTGTGGTTTCAGGGCTTGAGATTCAGGGCAGCAGTTTCAGAGCAGCAGTTTCAGTGCATGAGATTCAGGGTATGTGATTCAGGGCATGAGTTTCAGGGCAGGAGAATCAGGGCTTGTGTTTCAGAGCATGAGTTTAAGTGCATGAGTTTGAGGGCAGGAGTTTCACGGCATGAGATTCAGGGCATGAGTTTCAGGGCAGGAGATTCAGGACATGAGTTTCAGGGCATGAGTTTCAGATCTGTGGTTTCAGGGCTTGAGATTCAGGGCAGCAGTTTCAGAGCAGGAGTTTCATGGCAGCAGTTTCAGGGCATGAGATTCAGGGCATGAGATTCAGGGCATGAGTTTCAATGCAGGAATATCAGGGCATGAGTTTTAGGGTAGGTGTTTCAGTGCAAGAGTTTCAGGGCAGGAGATTCACGGCATGAGTTTCAGGGCAGGAGATTCAGGGCAGGAGATTCAGGGCATGAGATTCGGGGCTTGAGTTTCAAGGCAGGTGTTTTAGTGCACGTGTTTCAGTGCAGGAGTTTCAGGGCATGAGATTCAGGACATGAGTTTCAGGGCAGGAGATTCAGTACATGAGTTTCTGGGCATGAGTTTCAGGTCTGTGGTTTCCGGGCTTGAGATTCAGCGCAGCAGTTTCAGGGCATGAGATTCAGGGCATGATTTTCAGGGCAGGAGAATCTGGGCTTGAGTTTCAGAGCATGACATTCAGGGGATGAGTTTCAGTGCATGAATTTCAGGGCATGAGATTCAGGGCATGAGATTCAGGGCATGAGTTTCAGGACAGGAGATTCAGGGCATGAGTTTCGGTGCATGAGTTTGAGGGCAGGAGTTTCACGGCATGAGATTCAGGGCATGAGTTTCCGGGCATGAGATTCAGGACATGAGTTTCAGGGCATGAGTTTCAGGTCTGTGGTTTCAGGGCTTGAGATTCAGGGCAGCAGTTTCAGAGCAGCAGTTTCAGTGCATGAGATTCAGGGTATGAGATTCAGGGCATGAGTTTCAGGGCAGGAGAATCAGGGCTTGTGTTTCAGAGCATGAGTTTAAGTGCATGAGTTTGAGGGCAGGAGTTTCATGGCATGAGATTCAGGGCATGAGTTTCAGGGCAGGAGATTCAGGACATGAGTTTCAGGGCATGAGTTTCAGATCTGTGGTTTCAGGGCTTGAGATTCAGGGCAGCAGTTTCAGAGCAGGAGTTTCATGGCAGCAGTTTCAGGGCATGAGATTCAGGGCATGAGATTCAGGGCATGAGTTTCAATGCAGGAATATCAGGGCATGAGTTTTAGGGTAGGTGTTTCAGTGCAAGAGTTTCAGGGCAGGAGATTCACGGCATGAGTTTCAGGGCAGGAGATTCAGGGCAGGAGATTCAGGGCATGAGATTCGGGGCTTGAGTTTCAAGGCAGGTGTTTTAGTGCACGTGTTTCAGTGCAGGAGTTTCAGGGCATGAGATTCAGGACATGAGTTTCAGTGCAGTAGTTTCAGGCATGAGATTCAGGGCATGTGTTTCAGGGCCTGTGATTCAGGACAGGAGTTTGAAGGCATGAGATTCAGGGCATGAGTTTCAGTGCATGGGTTTGAGGGCAGGTGTTTCAGGGCATGAGATTCAGGACATGAGTTTCAGGGCATGAGATTCAGTACATGAGTTTCTGGGCATGAGTTTCAGGTCTGTGGTTTCCGTGCTTGAGTTTCAGCGCAGCAGTTTCAGAGCAGCAGTTTCAGGGCATGAGATTCAGGGCATGAGTTTCAGGGCATGAGTTTCAGGGGAGGAGAATCTGGGCTTGTGTTTCAGAGCATGACATTCAGGGGATGAGTTTCAGTGCATGAATTTCAGGGCATGAGATTCAGGCATGAGATTCAGGGCATGAGTTTCAGGACAGGAGATTCAGGGCATGAGTTTCAGTGCATGAGTTTGAGGGCAGGAGTTTCACGGCATGAGATTCAGGGCAGGAGTTTCATGGCTTGAGATTCACGACATGAGTTTCAAGGCATGGGTTTCAGGTCTGTGGTTTCAGGGCTTGAAATTCAGGGCAGCAGTTTTAGGGCAGGAGATTCAGGGCAGGTGTTTCAGTGCAAGAGCTTCAGTGCAAGAGATTCAGGGCATGTCTTTCAGTGCAAGAGTTTCAGGGCAGGAGTTTCAGAGCATGAGATTAAGGGCATGAGTTTCAGGGCAGGAGATTCACGGCTTGAGTTTAAGGTCATGAGATTTAGCGCATGAGGTTCAGGGCATGAGTTTCAGGGCAGGAGAATCAGGGCATGAGTTTCAGGGCATGAGATTCAGGGCATGAGTTTCAGGACATGAGTTTCAGGGCAGGAGTTTCACGGCATGTAATTCAGGGCGTGAGTTTCAGGATATGAGATTCATGGCATGAGTTTCAGTGCAGGAGTTTCAGGGCATGAGATTCAGGGCATGAGTTTCAGGGCATGAGATTCAGGACAGGAGTTTCAAGGCATGATATTCAGGGCATGAGTTTCAGTGCATGAGTTTCTGTGTATGAGTTTGAGGGCTGGTGTTTCAGGGCATGAGTTTCTGGGCAGATGATTCAGGGCAGGAGTTTTAGGGCATGTGAACAGGATATGAGTTTCAGTGCATGAGTTTCAGGGTATGAGATTTAGGGCATGAGTTTCAGGGCAGCAGATGCAGGGTTTGAGTTTTAGGGCAAGATATTCAGGGCATGAGTTTCAGGGCATGATTTTCAGTGAAGGAGTTTCAGGGCATGTAATTCAGGGCATGAGTTTCAGGATATGAGATTCATGGCATGATATTCAGGGCAGCATTTTCAGGGCATGAGATTCAGGACATTAGTTTCAGTGCAGTAGTTTCAGGGATGTGATTCAGGGCATGAGTTTCAGGGCATGTGATTCAGGACAGGAGTTTGAAGGCATGAGATTCAGGGCATGAGTTTCAGTGCATGGGTTTGAGGGCAGGAGTTTCAGGGCATGAGATTCAGGACATGAGTTTCAGGGCTTGAGATTCAGTACATGAGTTTCAGGGCATGAGTTTCAGGTCTGTGGTTTCCGGGCTTGAGATTCAGCGCAGCAGTTTCAGGGCATGAGATTCAGGGCATGATTTTCAGGGCAGGAGAATCTGGGCTTGAGTTTCAGAGCATGACATTCAGGGGATGAGTTTCAGTGCATGAATTTCAGGGCATGAGATTCAGGGCATGAGATTCAGGGCATGAGTTTCAGGACAGGAGATTCAGGGCATGAGTTTCGGTGCATGAGTTTGAGGGCAGGAGTTTCACGGCATGAGATTCAGGGCATGAGTTTCCGGGCATGAGATTCAGGACATGAGTTTCAGGGCATGAGTTTCAGGTCTGTGGTTTCAGGGCTTGAGATTCAGGGCAGCAGTTTCAGAGCAGCAGTTTCAGTGCATGAGATTCAGGGTATGAGATTCAGGGCATGAGTTTCAGGGCAGGAGAATCAGGGCTTGTGTTTCAGAGCATGAGTTTAAGTGCATGAGTTTGAGGGCAGGAGTTTCATGGCATGAGATTCAGGGCATGAGTTTCAGGGCAGGAGATTCAGGACATGAGTTTCAGGGCATGAGTTTCAGATCTGTGGTTTCAGGGCTTGAGATTCAGGGCAGCAGTTTCAGAGCAGGAGTTTCATGGCAGAAGTTTCAGGGCATGAGATTCAGGGCATGAGATTCAGGGCATGAGTTTCAATGCAGGAATATCAGGGCATGAGTTTTAGGGTAGGTGTTTCAGTGCAAGAGTTTCAGGGCAGGAGATTCACGGCATGAGTTTCAGGGCAGGAGATTCAGGGCAGGAGATTCAGGGCATGAGATTCGGGGCTTGAGTTTCAAGGCAGGTGTTTTAGTGCACGTGTTTCAGTGCAGGAGTTTCAGGGCATGAGATTCAGGACATGAGTTTCAGTGCAGTAGTTTCAGGCATGAGATTCAGGGCATGTGTTTCAGGGCCTGTGATTCAGGACAGGAGTTTGAAGGCATGAGATTCAGGGCATGAGTTTCAGTGCATGGGTTTGAGGGCAGGTGTTTCAGGGCATGAGATTCAGGACATGAGTTTCAGGGCATGAGATTCAGTACATGAGTTTCTGGGCATGAGTTTCAGGTCTGTGGTTTCCGTGCTTGAGTTTCAGCGCAGCAGTTTCAGAGCAGCAGTTTCAGGGCATGAGATTCAGGGCATGAGTTTCAGGGCATGAGTTTCAGGGGAGGAGAATCTGGGCTTGTGTTTCAGAGCATGACATTCAGGGGATGAGTTTCAGTGCATGAATTTCAGGGCATGAGATTCAGGCATGAGATTCAGGGCATGAGTTTCAGGACAGGAGATTCAGGGCATGAGTTTCAGTGCATGAGTTTGAGGGCAGGAGTTTCACGGCATGAGATTCAGGGCAGGAGTTTCATGGCTTGAGATTCACGACATGAGTTTCAAGGCATGGGTTTCAGGTCTGTGGTTTCAGGGCTTGAGATTCAGGGCAGCAGTTTTAGGGCAGGAGATTCAGGGCAGGTGTTTCAGTGCAAGAGCTTCAGTGCAAGAGATTCAGGGCATGTCTTTCAGTGCAAGAGTTTCAGGGCAGGAGTTTCAGAGCATGAGATTAAGGGCATGAGTTTCAGGGCAGGAGATTCACGGCTTGAGTTTAAGGTCATAAGATTTAGCGCATGAGGTTCAGGGCATGAATTTCAGGGCAGGAGAATCAGGGCATGAGTTTCAGGGCATGAGATTCAGGGCATGAGTTTCAGGACATGAGTTTCAGGGCAGGAGTTTCACGGCATGTAATTCAGGGCGTGAGTTTCAGGATATGAGATTCATGGCATGAGTTTCAGTGCAGGAGTTTCAGGGCATGAGATTCAGGGCATGAGTTTCAGGGCATGAGATTCAGGACAGGAGTTTCAAGGCATGATATTCAGGGCATGAGTTTCAGTGCATGAGTTTCTGTGTATGAGTTTGAGGGCTGGTGTTTCAGGGCATGAGTTTCTGGGCAGATGATTCAGGGCAGGAGTTTTAGGGCATGTGAACAGGATATGAGTTTCAGTGCATGAGTTTCAGGGTATGAGATTTAGGGCATGAGTTTCAGGGCAGCAGATGCAGGGTTTGAGTTTTAGGGCAAGATATTCAGGGCATGAGTTTCAGGGCATGATTTTCAGTGAAGGAGTTTCAGGGCATGTAATTCAGGGCATGAGTTTCAGGATATGAGATTCATGGCATGATATTCAGGGCAGCATTTTCAGGGCATGAGATTCAGGACATTAGTTTCAGTGCTGTAGTTTCAGGGATGTGATTCAGGGCATGAGTTTCAGGGCATGTGATTCAGGACAGGAGTTTGAAGGCATGAGATTCAGGGCATGAGTTTCAGTGCATGGGTTTGAGGGCAGGAGTTTCAGGGCATGAGATTCAGGACATGAGTTTCAGGGCTTGAGATTCAGTACATGAGTTTCAGGGCATGAGTTTCAGGTCTGTGGTTTCCGGGCTTGAGATTCAGCGCAGCAGTTTCAGAGCAGCAGTTTCAGGGCATGAGATTCAGGGCATGAGTTTCAGGGCATGAGTTTCAGGGCATGATTTTCAGTGAAGGAGTTTCAGGGCATGTAATTCAGGGCATGAGTTTCAGGATATGAGATTCATGGCATGATATTCAGGGCAGCAGTTTCAGGGCATGAGATTGAGGACATGAGTTTCAGTGCATGAGATTCAGTCAATGAGTTTCAGGGCATGAGTTTCAGGTCTGTGGTTTCCGGGCTTGAGATTCAGCGCAGCAGTTTCAGAGCAGCAGTTTCAGGGCATGAGATTCAGGGCATGAGTTTTAGGGTAGGTGTTTCAGTGCAAGAGTTTGAGGGCATGAGATTCAGAGCATGTGTTTCAGGGCAGGAATTTCAGGGCATGACATTCAGGGAATGTGTTTTAGCGCAGGTGTTTCAGTGCAAGAGTTTGAGGGCATGAGATTCAGGGCATGAGATTCAAGGCAGGAGATTCAGGGCAGGAGATTCAGGGCATGAGATTCGGGGCTTGAGTTTCAAGGCAGGTATTTTAGGGCACGTGTTTCAGTGCAGGAATTTCAGGGCAGGAGATTCAGAGCATGAGTTTCAGTGCATGCGTTTGAGGGCAGGAGTTTCACAGCATGAGATTCATGGCATGAGTTTCAGGGCATGAGTTTCAGGGTATGAGATTCAGGACATGAGTTTCAGGGCATGGGTTTCAGGTCTGTGGTTTCAGGGCTTGAGATTCAGGGCAGCAGTTTCAGGGCAGGAGATTCACGGCTTGAGTTTAAGGTCATGAGATTTAGCGCATGATATTCAGAGCAGCAGTTTCAGGGCATGAGATTCAGGGCAGGAGAATCTGGGGTTGAGTTTCAGAGCATGACATTCAGGGGATGAGTTTCAGTGCATGAATTTCAGGGCATGAGATTCAGGGCATGAGTTTCAGGACAGGAGATTCAGGGTATGAGTTTCAGGGAATGAGATTCACGACATGAGTTTCCGGGCATGGGTTTCAGGGCTTGAGATTCAGGGCATGAGTTTCAGGGCAGGAGATCCAGGGCAGGAGATTCAGGCAGGTGTTTCAGTGCAAGAGTTTCAGTGCAAGAGTTTCAGAGCATGTCTTTCAGTGCATGAGTTTCAGGGCAGGAGTTTCAGAGCATGAGATTCAGGGCGTGAGTTTCAGGGCGGGAGATTCACGGCTTGAGTTTAAGGTGATGAGATTTAGCGCATGAGATTCAGTGCATGAGTATCAGGGTAGAAGTTTCAGGGCATGAGTTTCAGTGCATGAGTTTCAGGGCAGGATTTTCAGGGTATGAGATTTAGGGCATGAGTTTCAGTGCAGGAGTTTCAGGGAATGAGATTCAGGGCATGAGTTTCAGGGCATGAGATTCAGGACAGGAGTTTCAAGGCATGAGATTCAGGGCATGAGTTTCAGTGCATGAGTTTCAGTGTATGAGTTTGAGGGCAGCAGTTTCAGGGTATGAGATTTAGGGCATGAGTTTCAGGGCAGGAGATTCAAGGTTTGAGTTTCAGGGCATGATATTCAGGGCATGAGTTTCAGGGCTTGAGTTTCAGTGAAGGAGTTTCAGGGCATGTAATTCAGGACATGAGTTTCAGGATACGAGATTCATGGCATGATATTCAGGGCAGCAGTTTCAGGGCGTGAGATTCAGGACATGAGTTTCAGTGCAGTAGTTTCAGGGATGAGATTCAGGGCATGAGTTTCAGGGCATGTGATTCAGGACAGGAGTTTGAAGGCATGAGATTCAGGGCATGAGTTTCAGTGCATGGGTTTGAGGGCAGGAGTTTCAGAGCATGAGATTCAGGACATGAGTTTCAGGGCAGGAGATTCAGTACATGAGTTTCAGGGCATGAGATTCAGGGCATGATTTTCAGGGCAGGAGAATCTGGGCTTGAGTTTCAGAGCATGACATTCAGGGGATGAGTTTCAGTGCATGAATTTCAGGGCATGAGATTCAGGACATGAGATTCAGGGCATGAGTTTCAGGACAGGAGATTCAGGGCATGAGTTTCGGTGCATGAGTTTGAGGGCAGGAGTTTCACGGCATGAGATTCAGGGCATGAGTTTCCGGGCATGAGATTCAGGACATGAGTTTCAGGGCATGAGTTTCAGGTCTGTGGTTTCAGGGCTTGAGATTCAGGGCAGCAGTTTCAGAGCAGCAGTTTCAGTGCATGAGATTCAGGGTATGTGATTCAGGGCATGAGTTTCAGGGCAGGAGAATCAGGGCTTGTGTTTCAGAGCATGAGTTTAAGTGCATGAGTTTGAGGGCAGGAGTTTCACGGCATGAGATTCAGGGCATGAGTTTCAGGGCAGGAGATTCAGGACATGAGTTTCAGGGCATGAGTTTCAGATCTGTGGTTTCAGGGCTTGAGATTCAGGGCAGCAGTTTCAGAGCAGGAGTTTCATGGCAGCAGTTTCAGGGCATGAGATTCAGGGCATGAGATTCAGGGCATGAGTTTCAATGCAGGAATATCAGGGCATGAGTTTTAGGGTAGGTGTTTCAGTGCAAGAGTTTCAGGGCAGGAGATTCACGGCATGAGTTTCAGGGCAGGAGATTCAGGGCAGGAGATTCAGGGCATGAGATTCGGGGCTTGAGTTTCAAGGCAGGTGTTTTAGTGCACGTGTTTCAGTGCAGGAGTTTCAGGGCATGAGATTCAGGACATGAGTTTCAGGGCAGGAGATTCAGTACATGAGTTTCTGGGCATGAGTTTCAGGTCTGTGGTTTCCGGGCTTGAGATTCAGCGCAGCAGTTTCAGGGCATGAGATTCAGGGCATGATTTTCAGGGCAGGAGAATCTGGGCTTGAGTTTCAGAGCATGACATTCAGGGGATGAGTTTCAGTGCATGAATTTCAGGGCATGAGATTCAGGGCATGAGATTCAGGGCATGAGTTTCAGGACAGGAGATTCAGGGCATGAGTTTCGGTGCATGAGTTTGAGGGCAGGAGTTTCACGGCATGAGATTCAGGGCATGAGTTTCCGGGCATGAGATTCAGGACATGAGTTTCAGGGCATGAGTTTCAGGTCTGTGGTTTCAGGGCTTGAGATTCAGGGCAGCAGTTTCAGAGCAGCAGTTTCAGTGCATGAGATTCAGGGTATGAGATTCAGGGCATGAGTTTCAGGGCAGGAGAATCAGGGCTTGTGTTTCAGAGCATGAGTTTAAGTGCATGAGTTTGAGGGCAGGAGTTTCATGGCATGAGATTCAGGGCATGAGTTTCAGGGCAGGAGATTCAGGACATGAGTTTCAGGGCATGAGTTTCAGATCTGTGGTTTCAGGGCTTGAGATTCAGGGCAGCAGTTTCAGAGCAGGAGTTTCATGGCAGAAGTTTCAGGGCATGAGATTCAGGGCATGAGATTCAGGGCATGAGTTTCAATGCAGGAATATCAGGGCATGAGTTTTAGGGTAGGTGTTTCAGTGCAAGAGTTTCAGGGCAGGAGATTCACGGCATGAGTTTCAGGGCAGGAGATTCAGGGCAGGAGATTCAGGGCATGAGATTCGGGGCTTGAGTTTCAAGGCAGGTGTTTTAGTGCACGTGTTTCAGTGCAGGAGTTTCAGGGCATGAGATTCAGGACATGAGTTTCAGTGCAGTAGTTTCAGGCATGAGATTCAGGGCATGTGTTTCAGGGCCTGTGATTCAGGACAGGAGTTTGAAGGCATGAGATTCAGGGCATGAGTTTCAGTGCATGGGTTTGAGGGCAGGTGTTTCAGGGCATGAGATTCAGGACATGAGTTTCAGGGCATGAGATTCAGTACATGAGTTTCTGGGCATGAGTTTCAGGTCTGTGGTTTCCGTGCTTGAGTTTCAGCGCAGCAGTTTCAGAGCAGCAGTTTCAGGGCATGAGATTCAGGGCATGAGTTTCAGGGCATGAGTTTCAGGGGAGGAGAATCTGGGCTTGTGTTTCAGAGCATGACATTCAGGGGATGAGTTTCAGTGCATGAATTTCAGGGCATGAGATTCAGGCATGAGATTCAGGGCATGAGTTTCAGGACAGGAGATTCAGGGCATGAGTTTCAGTGCATGAGTTTGAGGGCAGGAGTTTCACGGCATGAGATTCAGGGCAGGAGTTTCATGGCTTGAGATTCACGACATGAGTTTCAAGGCATGGGTTTCAGGTCTGTGGTTTCAGGGCTTGAAATTCAGGGCAGCAGTTTTAGGGCAGGAGATTCAGGGCAGGTGTTTCAGTGCAAGAGCTTCAGTGCAAGAGATTCAGGGCATGTCTTTCAGTGCAAGAGTTTCAGGGCAGGAGTTTCAGAGCATGAGATTAAGGGCATGAGTTTCAGGGCAGGAGATTCACGGCTTGAGTTTAAGGTCATGAGATTTAGCGCATGAGGTTCAGGGCATGAGTTTCAGGGCAGGAGAATCAGGGCATGAGTTTCAGGGCATGAGATTCAGGGCATGAGTTTCAGGACATGAGTTTCAGGGCAGGAGTTTCACGGCATGTAATTCAGGGCGTGAGTTTCAGGATATGAGATTCATGGCATGAGTTTCAGTGCAGGAGTTTCAGGGCATGAGATTCAGGGCATGAGTTTCAGGGCATGAGATTCAGGACAGGAGTTTCAAGGCATGATATTCAGGGCATGAGTTTCAGTGCATGAGTTTCTGTGTATGAGTTTGAGGGCTGGTGTTTCAGGGCATGAGTTTCTGGGCAGATGATTCAGGGCAGGAGTTTTAGGGCATGTGAACAGGATATGAGTTTCAGTGCATGAGTTTCAGGGTATGAGATTTAGGGCATGAGTTTCAGGGCAGCAGATGCAGGGTTTGAGTTTTAGGGCAAGATATTCAGGGCATGAGTTTCAGGGCATGATTTTCAGTGAAGGAGTTTCAGGGCATGTAATTCAGGGCATGAGTTTCAGGATATGAGATTCATGGCATGATATTCAGCGCAGCATTTTCAGGGCATGAGATTCAGGACATTAGTTTCAGTGCAGTAGTTTCAGGGATGTGATTCAGGGCATGAGTTTCAGGGCATGTGATTCAGGACAGGAGTTTGAAGGCATGAGATTCAGGGCATGAGTTTCAGTGCATGGGTTTGAGGGCAGGAGTTTCAGGGCATGAGATTCAGGACATGAGTTTCAGGGCTTGAGATTCAGTACATGAGTTTCAGGGCATGAGTTTCAGGTCTGTGGTTTCCGGGCTTGAGATTCAGCGCAGCAGTTTCAGGGCATGAGATTCAGGGCATGATTTTCAGGGCAGGAGAATCTGGGCTTGAGTTTCAGAGCATGACATTCAGGGGATGAGTTTCAGTGCATGAATTTCAGGGCATGAGATTCAGGGCATGAGATTCAGGGCATGAGTTTCAGGACAGGAGATTCAGGGCATGAGTTTCGGTGCATGAGTTTGAGGGCAGGAGTTTCACGGCATGAGATTCAGGGCATGAGTTTCCGGGCATGAGATTCAGGACATGAGTTTCAGGGCATGAGTTTCAGGTCTGTGGTTTCAGGGCTTGAGATTCAGGGCAGCAGTTTCAGAGCAGCAGTTTCAGTGCATGAGATTCAGGGTATGAGATTCAGGGCATGAGTTTCAGGGCAGGAGAATCAGGGCTTGTGTTTCAGAGCATGAGTTTAAGTGCATGAGTTTGAGGGCAGGAGTTTCATGGCATGAGATTCAGGGCATGAGTTTCAGGGCAGGAGATTCAGGGCAGGAGATTCAGGGCATGAGATTCGGGGCTTGAGTTTCAAGGCAGGTGTTTTAGTGCACGTGTTTCAGTGCAGGAGTTTCAGGGCATGAGATTCAGGACATGAGTTTCAGTGCAGTAGTTTCAGGCATGAGATTCAGGGCATGTGTTTCAGGGCCTGTGATTCAGGACAGGAGTTTGAAGGCATGAGATTCAGGGCATGAGTTTCAGTGCATGGGTTTGAGGGCAGGTGTTTCAGGGCATGAGATTCAGGACATGAGTTTCAGGGCATGAGATTCAGTACATGAGTTTCTGGGCATGAGTTTCAGGTCTGTGGTTTCCGTGCTTGAGTTTCAGCGCAGCAGTTTCAGAGCAGCAGTTTCAGGGCATGAGATTCAGGGCATGAGTTTCAGGGCATGAGTTTCAGGGGAGGAGAATCTGGGCTTGTGTTTCAGAGCATGACATTCAGGGGATGAGTTTCAGTGCATGAATTTCAGGGCATGAGATTCAGGCATGAGTTTCAGGACAGGAGATTCAGGGCATGAGTTTCAGTGCATGAGTTTGAGGGCAGGAGTTTCACGGCATGAGATTCAGGGCAGGAGTTTCATGGCTTGAGATTCACGACATGAGTTTCAAGGCATGGGTTTCAGGTCTGTGGTTTCAGGGCTTGAAATTCAGGGCAGCAGTTTTAGGGCAGGAGATTCAGGGCAGGTGTTTCAGTGCAAGAGCTTCAGTGCAAGAGATTCAGGGCATGTCTTTCAGTGCAAGAGTTTCAGGGCAGGAGTTTCAGAGCATGAGATTAAGGGCATGAGTTTCAGGGCAGGAGATTCACGGCTTGAGTTTAAGGTCATGAGATTTAGCGCATGAGGTTCAGGGCATGAGTTTCAGGGCAGGAGAATCAGGGCATGAGTTTCAGGGCATGAGATTCAGGGCATGAGTTTCAGGACATGAGTTTCAGGGCAGGAGTTTCACGGCATGTAATTCAGGGCGTGAGTTTCAGGATATGAGATTCATGGCATGAGTTTCAGTGCAGGAGTTTCAGGGCATGAGATTCAGGGCATGAGTTTCAGGGCATGAGATTCAGGACAGGAGTTTCAAGGCATGATATTCAGGGCATGAGTTTCAGTGCATGAGTTTCTGTGTATGAGTTTGAGGGCTGGTGTTTCAGGGCATGAGTTTCTGGGCAGATGATTCAGGGCAGGAGTTTTAGGGCATGTGAACAGGATATGAGTTTCAGTGCATGAGTTTCAGGGTATGAGATTTAGGGCATGAGTTTCAGGGCAGCAGATGCAGGGTTTGAGTTTTAGGGCAAGATATTCAGGGCATGAGTTTCAGGGCATGATTTTCAGTGAAGGAGTTTCAGGGCATGTAATTCAGGGCATGAGTTTCAGGATATGAGATTCATGGCATGATATTCAGCGCAGCATTTTCAGGGCATGAGATTCAGGACATTAGTTTCAGTGCAGTAGTTTCAGGGATGTGATTCAGGGCATGAGTTTCAGGGCATGTGATTCAGGACAGGAGTTTGAAGGCATGAGATTCAGGGCATGAGTTTCAGTGCATGGGTTTGAGGGCAGGAGTTTCAGGGCATGAGATTCAGGACATGAGTTTCAGGGCTTGAGATTCAGTACATGAGTTTCAGGGCATGAGTTTCAGGTCTGTGGTTTCCGGGCTTGAGATTCAGCGCAGCAGTTTCAGGGCATGAGATTCAGGGCATGATTTTCAGGGCAGGAGAATCTGGGCTTGAGTTTCAGAGCATGACATTCAGGGGATGAGTTTCAGTGCATGAATTTCAGGGCATGAGATTCAGGGCATGAGATTCAGGGCATGAGTTTCAGGACAGGAGATTCAGGGCATGAGTTTCGGTGCATGAGTTTGAGGGCAGGAGTTTCACGGCATGAGATTCAGGGCATGAGTTTCCGGGCATGAGATTCAGGACATGAGTTTCAGGGCATGAGTTTCAGGTCTGTGGTTTCAGGGCTTGAGATTCAGGGCAGCAGTTTCAGAGCAGCAGTTTCAGTGCATGAGATTCAGGGTATGTGATTCAGGGCATGAGTTTCAGGGCAGGAGAATCAGGGCTTGTGTTTCAGAGCATGAGTTTAAGTGCATGAGTTTGAGGGCAGGAGTTTCATGGCATGAGATTCAGGGCATGAGTTTCAGGGCAGGAGATTCAGGACATGAGTTTCAGGGCATGAGTTTCAGATCTGTGGTTTCAGGGCTTGAGATTCAGGGCAGCAGTTTCAGAGCAGGAGTTTCATGGCAGAAGTTTCAGGGCATGAGATTCAGGGCATGAGATTCAGGGCATGAGTTTCAATGCAGGAATATCAGGGCATGAGTTTTAGGGTAGGTGTTTCAGTGCAAGAGTTTCAGGGCAGGAGATTCACGGCATGAGTTTCAGGGCAGGAGATTCAGGGCAGGAGATTCAGGGCATGAGATTCGGGGCTTGAGTTTCAAGGCAGGTGTTTTAGTGCACGTGTTTCAGTGCAGGAGTTTCAGGGCATGAGATTCAGGACATGAGTTTCAGTGCAGTAGTTTCAGGCATGAGATTCAGGGCATGTGTTTCAGGGCCTGTGATTCAGGACAGGAGTTTGAAGGCATGAGATTCAGGGCATGAGTTTCAGTGCATGGGTTTGAGGGCAGGTGTTTCAGGGCATGAGATTCAGGACATGAGTTTCAGGGCATGAGATTCAGTACATGAGTTTCTGGGCATGAGTTTCAGGTCTGTGGTTTCCGTGCTTGAGTTTCAGCGCAGCAGTTTCAGAGCAGCAGTTTCAGGGCATGAGATTCAGGGCATGAGTTTCAGGGCATGAGTTTCAGGGGAGGAGAATCTGGGCTTGTGTTTCAGAGCATGACATTCAGGGGATGAGTTTCAGTGCATGAATTTCAGGGCATGAGATTCAGGCATGAGATTCAGGGCATGAGTTTCAGGACAGGAGATTCAGGGCATGAGTTTCAGTGCATGAGTTTGAGGGCAGGAGTTTCACGGCATGAGATTCAGGGCAGGAGTTTCATGGCTTGAGATTCACGACATGAGTTTCAAGGCATGGGTTTCAGGTCTGTGGTTTCAGGGCTTGAAATTCAGGGCAGCAGTTTTAGGGCAGGAGATTCAGGGCAGGTGTTTCAGTGCAAGAGCTTCAGTGCAAGAGATTCAGGGCATGTCTTTCAGTGCAAGAGTTTCAGGGCAGGAGTTTCAGAGCATGAGATTAAGGGCATGAGTTTCAGGGCAGGAGATTCACGGCTTGAGTTTAAGGTCATGAGATTTAGCGCATGAGGTTCAGGGCATGAGTTTCAGGGCAGGAGAATCAGGGCATGAGTTTCAGGGCATGAGATTCAGGGCATGAGTTTCAGGACATGAGTTTCAGGGCAGGAGTTTCACGGCATGTAATTCAGGGCGTGAGTTTCAGGATATGAGATTCATGGCATGAGTTTCAGTGCAGGAGTTTCAGGGCATGAGATTCAGGGCATGAGTTTCAGGGCATGAGATTCAGGACAGGAGTTTCAAGGCATGATATTCAGGGCATGAGTTTCAGTGCATGAGTTTCTGTGTATGAGTTTGAGGGCCCGTGTTTCAGGGCATGAGTTTCTGGGCAGATGATTCAGGGCAGGAGTTTTAGGGCATGTGAACAGGATATGAGTTTCAGTGCATGAGTTTCAGGGTATGAGATTTAGGGCATGAGTTTCAGGGCAGCAGATGAAGGGTTTGAGTTTTAGGGCAAGATATTCAGGGCATGAGTTTCAGGGCATGATTTTCAGTGAAGGAGTTTCAGGGCATGTAATTCAGGGCATGAGTTTCAGGATATGAGATTCATGGCATGATATTCAGGGCAGCATTTTCAGGGCATGAGATTCAGGACATTAGTTTCAGTGCAGTAGTTTCAGGGATGTGATTCAGGGCATGAGTTTCAGGGCATGTGATTCAGGACAGGAGTTTGAAGGCATGAGATTCAGGGCATGAGTTTCAGTGCATGGGTTTGAGGGCAGGAGTTTCAGGGCATGAGATTCAGGACATGAGTTTCAGGGCTTGAGATTCAGTACATGAGTTTCAGGGCATGAGTTTCAGGTCTGTGGTTTCCGGGCTTGAGATTCAGCGCAGCAGTTTCAGAGCAGCAGTTTCAGGGCATGAGATTCAGGGCATGAGTTTCAGGGCATGAGTTTCAGGGCATGATTTTCAGTGAAGGAGTTTCAGGGCATGTAATTCAGGGCATGAGTTTCAGGATATGAGATTCATGGCATGATATTCAGGGCAGCAGTTTCAGGGCATGAGATTGAGGACATGAGTTTCAGTGCATGAGATTCAGTAAATGAGTTTCAGGGCATGAGTTTCAGGTCTGTGGTTTCCGGGCTTGAGATTCAGCGCAGCAGTTTCAGAGCAGCAGTTTCAGGGCATGAGATTCAGGGCATGAGTTTTAGGGTAGGTGTTTCAGTGCAAGAGTTTGAGGGCATGAGATTCAGAGCATGTGTTTCAGGGCAGGAATTTCAGGGCATGACATTCAGGGCATGAGTTTCAGTGCATGCGTTTGAGGGCAGGAGTTTCACAGCATGAGATTCATGGCATGAGTTTCAGGGCATGAGTTTCAGGGTATGAGATTCAGGACATGAGTTTCAGGGCATGGGTTTCAGGTCTGTGGTTTCAGGGCTTGAGATTCAGGGCAGCAGTTTCAGGGCAGGAGATTCACGGCTTGAGTTTAAGGTCATGAGATTTAGCGCATGATATTCAGAGCAGCAGTTTCAGGGCATGAGATTCAGGGCAGGAGAATCTGGGGTTGAGTTTCAGAGCATGACATTCAGGGGATGAGTTTCAGTGCATGAATTTCAGGGCATGAGATTCAGGGCATGAGTTTCAGGACAGGAGATTCAGGGTATGAGTTTCAGGGAATGAGATTCACGACATGAGTTTCCGGGCATGGGTTTCAGGGCTTGAGATTCAGGGCATGAGTTTCAGGGCAGGAGATCCAGGGCAGGAGATTCAGGCAGGTGTTTCAGTGCAAGAGTTTCAGTGCAAGAGTTTCAGAGCATGTCTTTCAGTGCATGAGTTTCAGGGCAGGAGTTTCAGAGCATGAGATTCAGGGCGTGAGTTTCAGGGCGGGAGATTCACGGCTTGAGTTTAAGGTGATGAGATTTAGCGCATGAGATTCGGTGCATGAGTATCAGGGTAGAAGTTTCAGGGCATGAGTTTCAGTGCATGAGTTTCAGGGCAGGATTTTCAGGGTATGAGATTTAGGGCATGAGTTTCAGTGCAGGAGTTTCAGGGAATGAGATTCAGGGCATGAGTTTCAGGGCATGAGATTCAGGACAGGAGTTTCAAGGCATGAGATTCAGGGCATGAGTTTCAGTGCATGAGTTTCAGTGTATGAGTTTGAGGGCAGCAGTTTCAGGGTATGAGATTTAGGGCATGAGTTTCAGGGCAGGAGATTCAAGGTTTGAGTTTCAGGGCATGATATTCAGGGCATGAGTTTCAGGGCTTGAGTTTCAGTGAAGGAGTTTCAGGGCATGTAATTCAGGGCATGAGTTTCAGGATACGAGATTCATGGCATGATATTCAGGGCAGCAGTTTCAGGGCGTGAGATTCAGGACATGAGTTTCAGTGAAGTAGTTTCAGGGATGAGATTCAGGGCATGAGTTTCAGGGCATGTGATTCAGGACAGGAGTTTGAAGGCATGAGATTCAGGGCATGAGTTTCAGTGCATGGGTTTGAGGGCAGGAGTTTCAGGGCATGAGATTCAGGACATGAGTTTCAGGGCAGGAGATTCAGTACATGAGTTTCAGGGCATGAGATTCAGGGCATGATTTTCAGGGCAGGAGAATCTGGGCTTGAGTTTCAGAGCATGACATTCAGGGGATGAGTTTCAGTGCATGAATTTCAGGGCATGAGATTCAGGACATGAGATTCAGGGCATGAGTTTCAGGACAGGAGATTCAGGGCATGAGTTTCGGTGCATGAGTTTGAGGGCAGGAGTTTCACGGCATGAGATTCAGGGCATGAGTTTCCGGGCATGAGATTCAGGACATGAGTTTCAGGGCATGAGTTTCAGGTCTGTGGTTTCAGGGCTTGAGATTCAGGGCAGCAGTTTCAGAGCAGCAGTATCAGTGCATGAGATTCAGGGTATGAGATTCAGGGCATGAGTTTCAGGGCAGGAGAATCAGGGCTTGTGTTTCAGAGCATGAGTTTAAGTGCATGAGTTTGAGGGCAGGAGTTTCACGGCATGAGATTCAGGGCATGAGTTTCAGGGCAGGAGATTCAGGACATGAGTTTCAGGGCATGAGTTTCAGATCTGTGGTTTCAGGGCTTGAGATTCAGGGCAGCAGTTTCAGAGCAGGAGTTTCATGGCAGCAGTTTCAGGGCATGAGATTCAGGGCATGAGATTCAGGGCATGAGTTTCAATGCAGGAATATCAGGGCATGAGTTTTAGGGTAGGTGTTTCAGTGCAAGAGTTTCAGGGCAGGAGATTCACGGCATGAGTTTCAGGGCAGGAGATTCAGGGCAGGAGATTCAGGGCATGAGATTCGGGGCTTGAGTTTCAAGGCAGGTGTTTTAGTGCACGTGTTTCAGTGCAGGAGTTTCAGGGCATGAGATTCAGGACATGAGTTTCAGGGCAGGAGATTCAGTACATGAGTTTCTGGGCATGAGTTTCAGGTCTGTGGTTTCCGGGCTTGAGATTCAGCGCAGCAGTTTCAGGGCATGAGATTCAGGGCATGATTTTCAGGGCAGGAGAATCTGGGCTTGAGTTTCAGAGCATGACAATCAGGGGATGAGTTTCAGTGCATGAATTTCAGGGCATGAGATTCAGGGCATGAGATTCAGGGCATGAGTTTCAGGACAGGAGATTCAGGGCATGAGTTTCGGTGCATGAGTTTGAGGGCAGGAGTTTCACGGCATGAGATTCAGGGCATGAGTTTCCGGGCATGAGATTCAGGACATGAGTTTCAGGGCATGAGTTTCAGGTCTGTGGTTTCAGGGCTTGAGATTCAGGGCAGCAGTTTCAGAGCAGCAGTTTCAGAGCATGAGATTCAGGGTATGAGATTCAGGGCATGAGTTTCAGGGCAGGAGAATCAGGGCTTGTGTTTCAGAGCATGAGATTAAGTGCATGAGTTTGAGGGCAGGAGTTTCAATGCAGGAATATCAGTGCATGAGTTTTAGGGTAGGTGTTTCAGTGCATGAGTTTCAGGGCAGGAGATTCACGGCATGAGTTTCAGGGCAGGAGATTCAGGGCAGGAGATTCAGGGCATGAGATTCGGGGCTTGAGTTTCAAGGCAGGTGTTTTAGTGCACGTGTTTCAGTGCAGGAGTTTCAGGGCATGAGATTCAGGACATGAGTTTCAGTGCAGTAGTTTCAGGCATGAGATTCAGGGCATGTGTTTCAGGGCCTGTGATTCAGGACAGGAGTTTGAAGGCATGAGATTCAGGGCATGAGTTTCAGTGCATGGGTTTGAGGGCAGGTGTTTCAGGGCATGAGATTCAGGACATGAGTTTCAGGGCATGAGATTCAGTACATGAGTTTCTGGGCATGAGTTTCAGGTCTGTGGTTTCCGTGCTTGAGTTTCAGCGCAGCAGTTTCAGAGCAGCAGTTTCAGGGCATGAGATTCAGGGCATGAGTTTCAGGGCATGAGTTTCAGGGGAGGAGAATCTGGGCTTGTGTTTCAGAGCATGACATTCAGGGGATGAGTTTCAGTGCATGAATTTCAGGGCATGAGATTCAGGCATGAGATTCAGGGCATGAGTTTCAGGACAGGAGATTCAGGGCATGAGTTTCAGTGCATGAGTTTGAGGGCAGGAGTTTCACGGCATGAGATTCAGGGCAGGAGTTTCATGGCTTGAGATTCACGACATGAGTTTCAAGGCATGGGTTTCAGGTCTGTGGTTTCAGGGCTTGAGATTCAGGGCAGCAGTTTTAGGGCAGGAGATTCAGGGCAGGTGTTTCAGTGCAAGAGCTTCAGTGCAAGAGATTCAGGGCATGTCTTTCAGTGCAAGAGTTTCAGGGCAGGAGTTTCAGAGCATGAGATTAAGGGCATGAGTTTCAGGGCAGGAGATTCACGGCTTGAGTTTAAGGTCATGAGATTTAGCGCATGAGGTTCAGGGCATGAGTTTCAGGGCAGGAGAATCAGGGCATGAGTTTCAGGGCATGAGATTCAGGGCATGAGTTTCAGGACATGAGTTTCAGGGCAGGAGTTTCACGGCATGTAATTCAGGGCGTGAGTTTCAGGATATGAGATTCATGGCATGAGTTTCAGTGCAGGAGTTTCAGGGCATGAGATTCAGGGCATGAGTTTCAGGGCATGAGATTCAGGACAGGAGTTTCAAGGCATGATATTCAGGGCATGAGTTTCAGTGCATGAGTTTCTGTGTATGAGTTTGAGGGCTGGTGTTTCAGGGCATGAGTTTCTGGGCAGATGATTCAGGGCAGGAGTTTTAGGGCATGTGAACAGGATATGAGTTTCAGTGCATGAGTTTCAGGGTATGAGATTTAGGGCATGAATTTCAGGGCAGCAGATGCAGGGTTTGAGTTTCAGGGCAAGATATTCAGGGCATGAGTTTCAGGGCATGATTTTCAGTGAAGGAGTTTCAGGGCATGTAATTCAGGGCATGAGTTTCAGGATATGAGATTCATGGCATGATATTCAGGGCAGCATTTTCAGGGCATGAGATTCAGGACATTAGTTTCAGTGCAGTAGTTTCAGGGATGTGATTCAAGGCATGAGTTTCAGGGCATGTGATTCAGGACAGGAGTTTGAAGGCATGAGATTCAGGGCATGAGTTTCAGTGCATGGGTTTGAGGGCAGGAGTTTCAGGGCATGAGATTCAGGACATGAGTTTCAGGGCTTGAGATTCAGTACATGAGTTTCAGGGCATGAGTTTCAGGTCTGTGGTTTGCGGGCTTGAGATTCAGCGCAGCAGTTTCAGAGCAGCAGTTTCAGGGCATGAGATTCAGGGCATGAGTTTCAGGGCATGAGTTTCAGGGCATGATTTTCAGTGAAGGAGTTTCAGGGCATGTAATTCAGGGCATGAGTTTCAGGATACGAGATTCATGGCATGATATTCAGGGCAGCAGTTTCAGGGCGTGAGATTCAGGACATGAGTTTCAGTGCAGTAGTTTCAGGGATGAGATTCAGGGCATGAGTTTCAGGGCATGTGACTCAGGACAGGAGTTTGAAGGCATGAGATTCAGGGCATGAGTTTCAGTGCATGGGTTTGAGGGCAGGAGTTTCAGGGCATGAGATTCAGGACATGAGTTTCAGGGCAGGAGATTCAGTACATGAGTTTCAGGGCATGAGATTCAGGGCATGATTTTCAGGGCAGGAGAATCTGGGCTTGAGTTTCAGAGCATGACATTCAGGGGATGAGTTTCAGTGCATGAATTTCAGGGCATGAGATTCAGGACATGAGATTCAGGGCATGAGTTTCAGGACAGGAGATTCAGGGCATGAGTTTCGGTGCATGAGTTTGAGGGCAGGAGTTTCACGGCATGAGATTCAGGGCATGAGTTTCCGGGCATGAGATTCAGGACATGAGTTTCAGGGCATGAGTTTCAGGTCTGTGGTTTCAGGGCTTGAGATTCAGGGCAGCAGTTTCAGAGCAGCAGTTTCAGTGCATGAGATTCAGGGTATGAGATTCAGGGCATGAGTTTCAGGGCAGGAGAATCAGGGCTTGTGTTTCAGAGCATGAGTTTAAGTGCATGAGTTTGAGGGCAGGAGTTTCACGGCATGAGATTCAGGGCATGAGTTTCAGGGCAGGAGATTCAGGACATGAGTTTCAGGGCATGAGTTTCAGATCTGTGGTTTCAGGGCTTGAGATTCAGGGCAGCAGTTTCAGAGCAGGAGTTTCATGGCAGCAGTTTCAGGGCATGAGATTCAGGGCATGAGATTCAGGGCATGAGTTTCAATGCAGGAATATCAGGGCATGAGTTTTAGGGTAGGTGTTTCAGTGCAAGAGTTTCAGGGCAGGAGATTCACGGCATGAGTTTCAGGGCATGTGATTCAGGACAGGAGTTTGAAGGCATGAGATTCAGGGCATGAGTTTCAGTGCATGGGTTTGAGGGCAGGAGTTTCAGGGCATGAGATTCAGGACATGAGTTTCAGGGCAGGAGATTCAGTACATGAGTTTCAGGGCATGAGATTCAGGGCATGATTTTCAGGGCAGGAGATTCAGTACATGAGTTTCAGGGCATGAGATTCAGGGCATGAGTTTCAATGCAGGAATATCAGGGCATGAGTTTTAGGGTAGGTGTTTCAGTGCAAGAGTTTCAGGGCAGGAGATTCACGGCATGAGTTTCAGGGCAGGAGATTCAGGGCATGAGATTCGGGGCTTGAGTTTCAAGGCAGGTGTTTTAGTGCACGTGTTTCAGTGCAGGAGTTTCAGGGCATGAGATTCAGGACATGAGTTTCAGGGCAGGAGATTCAGTACATGAGTTTCTGGGCATGAGTTTCAGGTCTGTGGTTTCCGGGCTTGAGATTCAGCGCAGCAGTTTCAGGGCATGAGATTCAGGGCATGATTTTCAGGGCAGGAGAATCTGGGCTTGAGTTTCAGAGCATGACATTCAGGGGATGAGTTTCAGTGCATGAATTTCAGGGCATGAGATTCAGGGCATGAGATTCAGGGCATGAGTTTCAGGACAGGAGATTCAGGGCATGAGTTTCGGTGCATGAGTTTGAGGGCAGGAGTTTCACGGCATGAGATTCAGGGCATGAGTTTCCGGGCATGAGATTCAGGACATGAGTTTCAGGGCATGAGTTTCAGGTCTGTGGTTTCAGGGCTTGAGATTCAGGGCAGCAGTTTCAGAGCAGCAGTTTCAGTGCATGAGATTCAGGGTATGAGATTCAGGGCATGAGTTTCAGGGCAGGAGAATCAGGGCTTGTGTTTCAGAGCATGAGATTAAGTGCATGAGTTTGAGGGCAGGAGTTTCAATGCAGGAATATCAGTGCATGAGTTTTAGGGTAGGTGTTTCAGTGCAAGAGTTTCAGGGCAGGAGATTCACGGCATGAGTTTCAGGGCAGGAGATTCAGGGCAGGAGATTCAGGGCATGAGATTCGGGGCTTGAGTTTCAAGGCAGGTGTTTTAGTGCACGTGTTTCAGTGCAGGAGTTTCAGGGCATGAGATTCAGGACATGAGTTTCAGTGCAGTAGTTTCAGGCATGAGATTCAGGGCATGTGTTTCAGGGCCTGTGATTCAGGACAGGAGTTTGAAGGCATGAGATTCAGGGCATGAGTTTCAGTGCATGGGTTTGAGGGCAGGTGTTTCAGGGCATGAGATTCAGGACATGAGTTTCAGGGCATGAGATTCAGTACATGAGTTTCTGGGCATGAGTTTCAGGTCTGTGGTTTCCGTGCTTGAGTTTCAGCGCAGCAGTTTCAGAGCAGCAGTTTCAGGGCATGAGATTCAGGGCATGAGTTTCAGGGCATGAGTTTCAGGGGAGGAGAATCTGGGCTTGTGTTTCAGAGCATGACATTCAGGGGATGAGTTTCAGTGCATGAATTTCAGGGCATGAGATTCAGGCATGAGATTCAGGGCATGAGTTTCAGGACAGGAGATTCAGGGCATGAGTTTCAGTGCATGAGTTTGAGGGCAGGAGTTTCACGGCATGAGATTCAGGGCAGGAGTTTCATGGCTTGAGATTCACGACATGAGTTTCAAGGCATGGGTTTCAGGTCTGTGGTTTCAGGGCTTGAGATTCAGGGCAGCAGTTTTAGGGCAGGAGATTCAGGGCAGGTGTTTCAGTGCAAGAGCTTCAGTGCAAGAGATTCAGGGCATGTCTTTCAGTGCAAGAGTTTCAGGGCAGGAGTTTCAGAGCATGAGATTAAGGGCATGAGTTTCAGGGCAGGAGATTCACGGCTTGAGTTTAAGGTCATGAGATTTAGCGCATGAGGTTCAGGGCATGAGTTTCAGGGCAGGAGAATCAGGGCATGAGTTTCAGGGCATGAGATTCAGGGCATGAGTTTCAGGACATGAGTTTCAGGGCAGGAGTTTCACGGCATGTAATTCAGGGCGTGAGTTTCAGGATATGAGATTCATGGCATGAGTTTCAGTGCAGGAGTTTCAGGGCATGAGATTCAGGGCATGAGTTTCAGGGCATGAGATTCAGGACAGGAGTTTCAAGGCATGATATTCAGGGCATGAGTTTCAGTGCATGAGTTTCTGTGTATGAGTTTGAGGGCTGGTGTTTCAGGGCATGAGTTTCTGGGCAGATGATTCAGGGCAGGAGTTTTAGGGCATGTGAACAGGATATGAGTTTCAGTGCATGAGTTTCAGGGTATGAGATTTAGGGCATGAGTTTCAGGGCAGCAGATGCAGGGTTTGAGTTTCAGGGCAAGATATTCAGGGCATGAGTTTCAGGGCATGATTTTCAGTGAAGGAGTTTCAGGGCATGTAATTCAGGGCATGAGTTTCAGGATATGAGATTCATGGCATGATATTCAGGGCAGCATTTTCAGGGCATGAGATTCAGGACATTAGTTTCAGTGCAGTAGTTTCAGGGATGTGATTCAAGGCATGAGTTTCAGGGCATGTGATTCAGGACAGGAGTTTGAAGGCATGAGATTCAGGGCATGAGTTTCAGTGCATGGGTTTGAGGGCAGGAGTTTCAGGGCATGAGATTCAGGACATGAGTTTCAGGGCTTGAGATTCAGTACATGAGTTTCAGGGCATGAGTTTCAGGTCTGTGGTTTCCGGGCTTGAGATTCAGCGCAGCAGTTTCAGAGCAGCAGTTTCAGGGCATGAGATTCAGGGCATGAGTTTCAGGGCATGAGTTTCAGGGCATGATTTTCAGTGAAGGAGTTTCAGGGCATGTAATTCAGGGCATGAGTTTCAGGATATGAGATTCATGGCATGATATTCAGGGCAGCAGTTTCAGGGCATGAGATTGAGGACATGAGTTTCAGTGCATGAGATTCAGTAAATGAGTTTCAGGGCATGAGTTTCAGGTCTGTGGTTTCCGGGCTTGAGATTCAGCGCAGCAGTTTCAGAGCAGCAGTTTCAGGGCATGAGATTCAGGGCATGAGTTTCAGGGCATGAGTTTCAGGGCAGGAGACTCAGGGCTTGAGTTTCAGAGCATGAGATACAGGGGATGAATTTCAGTGCATGAATTTCAGGGCATGAGATTCAGGGCGTGAGATTCAGGGCATGAGTTTCAGGACAGGAGATTCAGGGCATGAGTGTCAGTGCATTAGTTTGAAGGCAGGAGTTTCATGGCATGAGATTCAGGGCATGAGTTTCAGGACTGTGGTTTCAGGGCTTGAGATTCAGGGCAGCAGTTTCAGGGCAGGAGTTTCATGGCAGGAGTTTCAGGGCATGAGGTTCAGGGCATGAGTTTCAGGGCAGGAATTTCAGGGCATGAGATTCAGG
>NW_027276816.1:0-34777 GCF_030028105.1 Mobula birostris | reverse complement strand
TCACTGAAACTCATGCCCTGAAACTCATGCCATGAATCTCATGCCCTGAAACTTCTGCCCTGAAACTCATGCACTGAATCTCATGCGCTAAATCTCATGACCTCAAACTCAAACCGTGAATCTCCTGCCCTGAAACTCATGCCCTGAATCTCAAGCTCTGAAACCCCTGCCCTGAAACTCATGCACTGAAAGACATGCCCTGAATCTCCTGCCCTGAATCTCCTGCCCTGAAACTGCTGACCCTGAATCTCAAGCCCTGAAACCAGAGATTGAAACCCATGCCCTGAAACTCATGCCCTGAATCTCATGCCGTGAAACTCCTGTCCTCAAACTCATGCCCTGAAACTCATGCCCTGAATCTCATGCCCTGAATCTCATGCCCTGAAATTCATGCACTGAAACTCATCCCCTGAATGTCATGCTCTGAAACTCAAGCCCAGATTCTCCTGCCCTGAAACTCATGCCCTGAAACTCATGCCCTGAATCTCATGCCCTGAAACTGCTGCTCTGAATATCATGCGCTAAATCTCATGACCTTAAACTCAAGCCGTGAATCTCCTGCCCTGAAACTGCTGCCCTGAATCTCAAGCCCTGAAACCACAGACCTGAAACCCATGCCCTGAAACTCGTCCTGAATCTCATGCCCTGAAACTCATGCCCTGAAACTCATGCCCTGAATCTCATGCCGTGAAACTCCTGCCCTCAAACTCATGCACTGAAACACATGCTCTGAATCTCCTGCGCTGAAAGTCCTGCACTGAAACACGTGCCCTAAAATACCTGCCTTGAAACTCAAGCCCCGAATCTCATGCCCTGAATCTCCTGCCCTGAATCTCCTGCCTTGAAACTCATGCCCTGAATCTCATGCCCTCAAACTCTTGCACTGAAACACCTGCCCTAAAACACATGCCCTGAAACTCATGCCCTGAATATCATACCCCGAAACTCCTGCCCTGAATCACCTGCCCTGAAACTCATGCCCTGAATCTCAAGCCCTGAAACTGCTGCGCTGAAACTGCTGCGCTGAATCTCAAGCCCGGAAACCACAGACCTGAAACTCATGCCCTGAAACTCATGTCCTGAATCTCATGCCCTGAAACTCCTGCCCTCAAACTCATCTCCTGAATCTCATGCCCTGAAAATCATGCCCTGAATCTCATGCCGTGAAACCCTGCCGTCAAACACATGCACTGAAACTCATGCCCTGAATCTCCTGTACTGATTCTCATGCCCTGAAACTCATGTCCAGAATCTCATGCCCTGAAACTCCTGCCCTCAAACTCATGCACGGAAACTCATGTCCTGAATCTCATGCCTTCAAACTCCTGTCCTGAATCACATGCCCTGAAAATCATGCCCTGAAACTACTGCACTGAAACTCATGTCCTGAACCTCATACCCTGAAACTGCTGCCCTGAATATCATGCCATGAATCTCATATCCTGAAACTCATGTCCTGAATTACATGCCCTGAAACTCCTTCACTGAAACTCATGCCCTGAAACTCATGCCATGAATCTCATGCCCTGAAACTTCTGCCCTGAAACTCATGCACTGAATCTCATGCGCTAAATCTCATGACCTCAAACTCAAACCGTGAATCTCCTGCCCTGAAACTCATGCCCTGAATCTCAAGCTCTGAAACCCCTGCCCTGAAACTCATGCACTGAAAGACATGCCCTGAAACTCTTGCACTGAAACTCTTGCACTGAAACACCTGCCCTGAATCTCCTGCCCTGAATCTCCTGCCCTGAAACTGCTGCCCTGAATCTCAAGCCCTGAAACCAGAGATTGAAACCCATGCCCTGAAACTCATGCCCTGAATCTCATGCCGTGAAACTCCTGTCCTCAAACTCATGCACTGAAACTCATGCTCTGAATCTCCTGCCCTGAAACTCCTGCACTGAAACACGTGCCCTAAAACACCTGCCTTGAAATTCAAACCCCGAATCTCATGCACTGAATCTCCTGCCCTGAATCTCCTGCCCTAAAACTCATGCCCAGAATCTCATGCCCTGAAACTCTTGCACTGAAACACCTACCCTAAAACTCATGCCCTGAATCTCATGCCCTGAAATTCTGGCCCTGAAACTCATGCCCTGAATCTCATGCCCTGAAACTCCTGCACTGAAACTCCTGCCATGAAAATCTTGCCCTGAATCTCATGCCCTGAAACTCCTGCCATGAAACTCCTGCCCTGAAACTGCTGCCCTGAATCTCAAGCCCTGAAACCACAGACCTGAAACTCATGCCCTGAAACTCATGTCCTGAATCTCATGCCCTGAAACTCATGCCCTGAATCTCCTGTCCTGAATCTCATGCACTGAATCTCATGCCCCGAAATTCATGCACTGAAACTCATCCCCTGAATCTCATGCCCTGAAACTGCTGCTTTGAAACTGCTGCCCTGAATCTCAAGCCCTGAAACCACAGACCTGAAACTCATGCCCTGAGACTCATGTCCAAAATCTCATGCCATGAAACTCATGCCCTGAATCTCATGCCGTGAAACTCCTGCCCTCAAACTCATGCCCTGAAACTCATGCACTGAATCTCATGCCCTGAATCTCATGCCCTGAAATTCATGCACTGAAACTCATCCCCTGAATGTCATGCTCTGAAACTCAAGCCCAGATTCTCCTGCCCTGAAACTCATGCCCTGAAACTCATGCCCTGAATCTCATGCCCTGAAACTGCTGCTCTGAATATCATGCGCTAAATCTCATGACCTTAAACTCAAGCCGTGAATCTCCTTCCCTGAAACTGCTGCCCTGAATCTCAAGCCCTGAAACCACAGACCTGAAACCCATGCCCTGAAACTCGTCCTGAATCTCATGCCCTGAAACTCATGCCCTGAAACTCATGCCCTGAATCTCATGCCGTGAAACTCCTGCCCTCAAACTCATGCACTGAAACACATGCTCTGAATCTCCTGCGCTGAAAGTCCTCCACTGAAACACGTGCCCTAAAATACCTGCCTTGAAACTCAAGCCCCGAATCTCATGCCCTGAATCTCCTGCCCTGAATCTCCTGCCTTGAAACTCATGCCCTGAATCTCATGCCCTCAAACTCTTGCACTGAAACACCCTCCCTAAAACACATGCCCTGAATGTCATGCCCTGAAATTCCTGCCCTGAAACTCATGCCCTGAATCTCATGCCCTGAAACTCTTGCACTGAAACACCTACCCTAAAACTCATGCCCTGAATCTCATGCCCTGAATTTCCTGCCCTGAAACTCATGCCCTGAATCTCATGCCCTGAAAGTCCTGCACTGAAACTCCTGTCATGAAACTCTTGCCCTGAATCTCATGCCCTGAAACTCCTGCCATGAAACTACCGCCCTGAAACTGCTGCCCTGAATCTCAAGCCCTGAAACCACAGACCTGAAACTCATGCCCTGAAACTCATGTCCTGAATCTCATGCCCTGAAACTCATGCCCTGAATCTCATGCCGTGAAACTCCTGCCCTCAAACTCATGCACTGAAACTCATGCCCTGAATCTCCTGTCCTGAAACTCTTGCACTGAATCTCATGCCTTGAAACCCCTGCCCTCAAACTCCTGCACTGAAACTCATGCCCTGAATCTCCCGTCCTGAAACTCATGCCCTGAATCTCATGCCCTGAATCTCATGCCCTGAATTTCCTGCCCTGAAACTCATGCCCTGAATCTCATGCCCTGAAAGTCCTGCACTGAAACTCCTGTCATGAAACTCTTGCCCTGAATCTCATGCCCTGATTCTCCTGCCCTGAATTCATGCCCTGAATGTCATACCCTGAAACTCCTACCCTGAATCACCTGCCCTGAAACTCATGCCCTGAATCTCATGCCCTGAAACTGCTGCTCTGAAACTGCTGCGCTGAATCTCAAGCCCGGAAACCACAGACCTGACACTCATGCCCTGAAAATCATGTCCTGAATCTCATGCCCTGAAACTCCTGCCCTCAAACTCATGCCCTGAATCTCATGCCCTGGAACTCATGCCGTGAATCTCATGCCGTGAAACCCCTGCCCTCAAACTCATGCACTGAAACTCATGCCCTGAATCTCCTGTCCTGAAACTCATGCCCTGAATCTCATGCCCTGAAATTCATGCACTGAAACTCATCCCCTGAATGTCATGCTCTGAAACTCAAGTCCTGATTCTCCTGCCCTGAAACTCACGCCCTGAATCTCATACACTGAAACTCCTGCCCTGAAATTCATGCCCTGAATCTCTTGCCCTGAAACTCCTGCCATGAAACTCCTGCCCTGAAACTGCTGCCCTGAATCTCAAGCCCTGAAACCACAGACCTGAAACTCATCCCCTGAAACTCATGCCCTGAATCTCATGCCCTGAAACTCATGCCCTGAATCTCATGCCGTGAAACTCCTGCCCTCAAACTCATGCACTTAAACTCATGCCCTGAATCTCCTGTCCTGAAACTCTTGCCCTGCATCTCATGCCGTGAAACCCCTGCCCTCAAACTCATGCACTGAAACTCATGCCCTGAATCTCCTGTCCTGAAACTCGTGCCCTGAATCTCATGCCCTGAATCTCATGCCCTGAAATTCATGCACTGAAACTCATCCCCTGAACGTCATGCTCTGAAACTCAAGCCCTGATTCTCATGCCCTGAAACTCATGCCCTGAATATCATACCCCGAAACTCCTGCCCTGAATCACCTGCCCTGAAACTCATGCCCTGAATCTCAAGCCCTGAAACTGCTGCGCTGAAACTGCTGCGCTGAATCTCAAGCCCGGAAACCACAGACCTGAAACTCATGCCCTGAAACTCATGTCCTGAATCTCATGCCCTGAAACTCCTGCCCTCAAACTCATCTCCTGAATCTCATGCCCTGAAAATCATGCCCTGAATCTCATGCCGTGAAACCCTGCCGTCAAACACATGCACTGAAACTCATGCCCTGAATCTCCTGTACTGATTCTCATGCCCTGAAACTCATGTCCAGAATCTCATGCCCTGAAACTCCTGCCCTCAAACTCATGCACGGAAACTCATGTCCTGAATCTCATGCCTTCAAACTCCTGTCCTGAATCACATGCCCTGAAAATCATGCCCTGAAACTACTGCACTGAAACTCATGTCCTGAACCTCATACCCTGAAACTGCTGCCCTGAATATCATGCCATGAATCTCATATCCTGAAACTCATGTCCTGAATTACATGCCCTGAAACTCCTTCACTGAAACTCATGCCCTGAAACTCATGCCATGAATCTCATGCCCTGAAACTTCTGCCCTGAAACTCATGCACTGAATCTCATGCGCTAAATCTCATGACCTCAAACTCAAACCGTGAATCTCCTGCCCTGAAACTCATGCCCTGAATCTCAAGCTCTGAAACCCCTGCCCTGAAACTCATGCACTGAAAGACATGCCCTGAAACTCTTGCACTGAAACTCTTGCACTGAAACACCTGCCCTGAATCTCCTGCCCTGAATCTCCTGCCCTGAAACTGCTGCCCTGAATCTCAAGCCCTGAAAACAGAGATTGAAACCCATGCCCTGAAACTCATGCCCTGAATCTCATGCCGTGAAACTCCTGTCCTCAAACTCATGCACTGAAACTCATGCTCTGAATCTCCTGCCCTGAAACTCCTGCACTGAAACACGTGCCCTAAAACACCTGCCTTGAAATTCAAACCCCGAATCTCATGCACTGAATCTCCTGCCCTGAATCTCCTGCCCTGAAACTCATGCCCAGAATCTCATGCCCTGAAACACTTGCACTGAAACACCTACCCTAAAACTCATGCCCTGAATCTCATGCCCTGAAATTCCGGCCCTGAAACTCATGCCCTGAATCTCATGCCCAGAAACTCCTGCACTGAAACTCCTGCCATGAAAATCTTGCCCTCAATCTCATGCCCTGAAACTCCTGCCATGAAACTCCTGCCCTGAAACTGCTGCCCTGAATCTCAAGCCCTGAAACCACAGACCTGAAACTCATGCCCTGAAACTCATGTCCTGAATCTCATGCCCTGAAACTCATGCCCTGAATCTCCTGTCCTGAATCTCATGCACTGAATCTCATGCCCCGAAATTCATGCACTGAAACTCATCCCCTGAATCTCATGCCCTGAAACTGCTGCTTTGAAACTGCTGCCCTGAATCTCAAGCCCTGAAACCACAGACCTGAAACTCATGCCCTGAGACTCATGTCCAAAATCTCATGCCATGAAACTCATGCCCTGAATCTCATGCCGTGAAACTCCTGCCCTCAAACTCATGCCCTGAAACTCATGCCCTGAATCTCATGCCCTGAATCTCATGCCCTGAAATTCATGCACTGAAACTCATCCCCTGAATGTCATGCTCTGAAACTCAAGCCCAGATTCTCCTGCCCTGAAACTCATGCCCTGAAACTCATGCCCTGAATCTCATGCCCTGAAACTGCTGCTCTGAATATCATGCGCTAAATCTCATGACCTTAAACTCAAGCCGTGAATCTCCTGCCCTGAAACTGCTGCCCTGAATCTCAAGCCCTGAAACCACAGACCTGAAACCCATGCCCTGAAACTCGTCCTGAATCTCATGCCCTGAAACTGATGCCCTGAAACTCATGCCCTGAATCTCATGCCGTGAAACTCCTGCCCTCAAACTCATGCACTGAAACACATGCTCTGAATCTCCTGCGCTGAAAGTCCTGCACTGAAACACGTGCCCTAAAATACCTGCCTTGAAACTCAAGCCCCGAATCTCATGCCCTGAATCTCCTGCCCTGAATCTCCTGCCTTGAAACTCATGCCCTGAATCTCATGCCCTCAAACTCTTGCACTGAAACACCTGCCCTAAAACACATGCCCTGAAACTCATGCCCTGAATATCATACCCCGAAACTCCTGCCCTGAATCACCTGCCCTGAAACTCATGCCCTGAATCTCAAGCCCTGAAACTGCTGCGCTGAAACTGCTGCGCTGAATCTCAAGCCCGGAAACCTCAGACCTGAAACTCATGCCCTGAAACTCATGTCCTGAATCTCATGCCCTGAAACTCCTGCCCTCAAACTCATCTCCTGAATCTCATGCCCTGAAAATCATGCCCTGAATCTCATGCCGTGAAACCCTGCCGTCAAACACATGCACTGAAGCTCATGCCCTGAATCTCCTGTACTGATTCTCATGCCCTGAAACTCATGTCCAGAATCTCATGCCCTGAAACTCCTGCCCTCAAACTCATGCCCTGAAACTCATGTCCTGAATCTCATGCCCTGAAACTCATGCCCTGAATCTCCTGTCCTGAATCTCATGCACTGAATCTCATGCCCCGAAATTCATGCACTGAAACTCATCCCCTGAATCTCATGCCCTGAAACTGCTGCTTTGAAACTGCTGCCCTGAATCTCAAGCCCTGAAACCACAGACCTGAAACTCATGCCCTGAGACTCATGTCCAAAATCTCATGCCATGAAACTCATGCCCTGAATCTCATGCCGTGAAACTCCTGCCCTCAAACTCATGCCCTGAAACTCATGCACTGAATCTCATGCCCTGAATCTCATGCCCTGAAATTCATGCACTGAAACTCATCCCCTGAATGTCATGCTCTGAAACTCAAGCCCAGATTCTCCTGCCCTGAAACTCATGCCCTGAAACTCATGCCCTGAATCTCATGCCCTGAAACTGCTGCTCTGAATATCATGCGCTAAATCTCATGACCTTAAACTCAAGCCGTGAATCTCCTTCCCTGAAACTGCTGCCCTGAATCTCAAGCCCTGAAACCACAGACCTGAAACCCATGCCCTGAAACTCGTCCTGAATCTCATGCCCTGAAACTCATGCCCTGAAACTCATGCCCTGAATCTCATGCCGTGAAACTCCTGCCCTCAAACTCATGCACTGAAACACATGCTCTGAATCTCCTGCGCTGAAAGTCCTGCACTGAAACACGTGCCCTAAAATACCTGCCTTGAAACTCAAGCCCCGAATCTCATGCCCTGAATCTCCTGCCCTGAATCTCCTGCCTTGAAACTCATGCCCTGAATCTCATGCCCTCAAACTCTTGCACTGAAACACCTGCCCTAAAACACATGCCCTGAATGTCATGCCCTGAAATTCCTGCCCTGAAACTCATGCCCTGAATCTCATGTCCTGAATCTCATGCCCTGAAACTCATGCCCTGAATCTCATGCCGTGAAACTCCTGCCCTCAAACTCATGCACTGAAACTCATGCCCTGAATCTCCTGTCCTGAAACTCTTGCACTGAATCTCATGCCTTGAAACCCCTGCCCTCAAACTCCTGCACTGAAACTCATGCCCTGAATCTCCCGTCCTGAAAGTCATGCCCTGAATCTCATGCCCTGAATCTCATGCCCTGAATTTCCTGCCCTGAAACTCATGCCCTGAATCTCATGCCCTGAAAGTCCTGCACTGAAACTCCTGTCATGAAACTCTTGCCCTGAATCTCATGCCCTGATTCTCATGCCCTGAAACTCATGCCCTGAATGTCATACCCTGAAACTCCTACCCTGAATCACCTGCCCTGAAACTCATGCCCTGAATCTCATGCCCTGAAACTGCTGCTCTGAAACTGCTGCGCTGAATCTCAAGCCCGGAAACCACAGACCTGAAACTCATGCCCTGAAAATCATGTCCTGAATCTCATGCCCTGAAACTCCTGCCCTCAAACTCATGCCCTGAATCTCATGCCCTGGAACTCATGCCGTGAATCTCATGCCGTGAAACCCCTGCCGTCAAACTCATGCACTGAAACTCATGCCCTGAATCTCCTGTCCTGAAACTCATGCCCTGAATCTCATGCCCTGAAATTCATGCACTGAAACTCATCCCCTGAATGTCATGCTCTGAAACTCAAGTCCTGATTCTCCTGCCCTGAAACTCACGCCCTGAATCTCATACACTGAAACTCCTGCCCTGAAATTCATGCCCTGAATCTCTTGCCCTGAAACTCCTGCCATGAAACTCCTGCCCTGAAACTGCTGCCCTGAATCTCAAGCCCTGAAACCACAGACCTGAAACTCATCCCCTGAAACTCATGCCCTGAATCTCATGCCCTGAAACTCATGCCCTGAATCTCATGCCGTGAAACTCCTGCCCTCAAACTCATGCACTTAAACTCATGCCCTGAATCTCCTGTCCTGAAACTCTTGCCCTGCATCTCATGCCGTGAAACCCCTGCCCTCAAACTCATGCACTGAAACTCATGCCCTGAATCTCCTGTCCTGAAACTCATGCCCTGAATCTCATGCCCTGAATCTCATGCCCTGAAATTCATGCACTGAAACTCATCCCCTGAATGTCATGCTCTGAAACTCAAGCCCTGATTCTCATGCCCTGAAACTCATGCCCTGAATATCATACCCCGAAACTCCTGCCCTGAATCACCTGCCCTGAAACTCATGCCCTGAATCTCAAGCCCTGAAACTGCTGCGCTGAAAGTGCTGCGCTGAATCTCAAGCCCGGAAACCACAGACCTGAAACTCATGCCCTGAAACTCATGTCCTGAATCTCATGCCCTGAAACTCCTGCCCTCAAACTCATCTCCTGAATCTCATGCCCTGAAAATCATGCCCAGAATCTCATGCCCTGAAACTCTTGCACTGAAACACCTACCCTAAAACTCATGCCCTGAATCTCATGCCCTGAAATTCCGGCCCTGAAACTCATGCCCTGAATCTCATGCCCTGAAACTCCTGCACTGAAACTCCTGCCATGAAAATCTTGCCCTCAATCTCATGCCCTGAAACTCCTGCCATGAAACTCCTGCCCTGAAACTGCTGCCCTGAATCTCAAGCCCTGAAACCACAGACCTGAAACTCATGCCCTGAAACTCATGTCCTGAATCTCATGCCCTGAAACTCATGCCCTGAATCTCCTGTCCTGAATCTCATGCACTGAATCTCATGCCCCGAAATTCATGCACTGAAACTCATCCCCTGAATCTCATGCCCTGAAACTGCTGCTTTGAAACTGCTGCCCTGAATCTCAAGCCCTGAAACCACAGACCTGAAACTCATGCCCTGAAACTCATGTCCAAAATCTCATGCCATGAAACTCATGCCCTGAATCTCATGCCGTGAAACTCCTGCCCTCAAACTCATGCCCTGAAACTCATGCCCTGAATCTCCTGTCCTGAAACTCATGCCCTGAATCTCATGCCCTGAAATTCATGCACTGAAACTCATCCCCTGAATGTCATGCTCTGAAACTCAAGCCCAGATTCTCCTGCCCTGAAACTCATGCCCTGAAACTCATGCCCTGAATCTCATGCCCTGAAACTGCTGCTCTGAATATCATGCGCTAAATCTCATGACCTTAAACTCAAGCCGTGAATCTCCTGCCCTGAAACTGCTGCCCTGAATCTCACGCCCTGAAACCACAGACCTGAAACCCATGCCCTGAAACTCGTCCTGAATCTCATGCCCTGAAACTCATGCCCTGAAACTCATGCCCTGAATCTCATGCCGTGAAACTCCTGCCCTCAAACTCATGCACTGAAACACATGCTCTGAATCTCCTGCGCTGAAAGTCCTGCACTGAAACACGTGCCCTAAAATACCTGCCTTGAAACTCAAGGCCCGAATCTCATGCCCTGAATCTCCTGCCCTGAAACTCATGCCCAGAATCTCATGCCCTGAAACTCTTGCACTGAAACACCTACCCTAAAACTCATGCCCTGAATCTCATGCCCTGAAATTCCGGCCCTGAAACTCATGCCCTGAATCTCATGCCCTGAAACTCCTGCACTGAAACTCCTGCCATGAAAATCTTGCCCTGAATCTCATGCCCTGAAACTCCTGCCATGAAACTCCTGCCCTGAAACTGCTGCCCTGAATCTCAAGCCCTGAAACCACCTGAAACTCATGCCCTGAAACTCATGTCCTGAATCTCATGCCCTGAAACTCATGCCCTGAATCTCCTGTCCTGAATCTCATGCACTGAATCTCATGCCCCGAAATTCATGCACTGAAACTCATCCCCTGAATCTCATGCCCTGAAACTGCTGCTTTGAAACTGCTGCCCTGAATCTCAAGCCCTGAAACCACAGACCTGAAACTCATGCCCTGAAACTCATGTCCAAAATCTCATGCCATGAAACTCATGCCCTGAATCTCATGCCGTGAAACTCCTGCCCTGAATCTCCTGTCCTGAAACTCATGCCCTGAATCTCATGCCCTAAATCTCATGCCCTGAAATTCATGCACTGAAACTCATCCCCTGAATGTCATGCTCTGAAACTCAAGCCCAGATTCTCCTGCCCTGAAACTCATGCCCTGAAACTCATGCCCTGAATCTCATGCCCTGAAACTGCTGCTCTGAATATCATGCGCTAAATCTCATGACCTTAAACTCAAGCCGTGAATATCCTGCCCTGAAACTGCTGCCCTGAATCTCCTGCCTTGAAACTCATGCCCTGAATCTCATGCCCTCAAACTCTTGCACTGAAACACCTGCCCTAAAACACATGCCCTGAATGTCATGCCCTGAAATTCCTGCCCTGAAACTCATGCCCTGAATCTCATGCCCTGAAACTCTTGCACTGAAACACCTACCCTAAAACTCATGCCCTGAATCTCATGCCCTGAATTTCCTGCCCTGAAACTCATGCCCTGAATCTCATGCCCTGAAAGTCCTGCACTGAAACTCCTGTCATGAAACTCTTGCCCTGAATCTCATGCCCTGAAACTCCTGCCATGAAACTACCGCCCTGAAACTGCTGCCCTGAATCTCAAGCCCTGAAACCACAGACCTGAAACTCATGCCCTGAAACTCATGTCCTGAATCTCATGCCCTGAAACTCTTGCACTGAAACACCTACCCTAAAACTCATGCCCTGAATCTCATGCCCTGAATTTCCTGCCCTGAAACTCATGCCCTGAATCTCATGCCCTGAAATTCCTGCACTGAAACTCCCGTCATGAAACTCTTGCCCTGAATCTCATGCCCAGAAACTCCTGCCATGAAACTACCGCCCTGAAACTGCTGCCCTGAATCTCAAGCCCTGAAACCACAGACCTGAAACTCATGCCCTGAAACTCATGTCCTGAATCTCATGCCCTGAAACTCATGCCCTGAATCTCATGCCGTGAAACTCCTGCCCTCAAACTCATGCACTGAAACTCATGCCCTGAATCTCCTGTCCTGAAACTCTTGCACTGAATCTCATGCATTGAAACCCCTGCCCTCAAACTCCTGCACTGAAACTCATGCCCTGAATCTCATGCCCTAAATCTCATGCCCTGAAATTCATGCACTGAAACTCATCCCCTGAATGTCATGCTCTGAAACTCAAGCCCAGATTCTCCTGCCCTGAAACTCATGCCCTGAAACTCATGCCCTGAATCTCATGCCCTGAAACTGCTGCTCTGAATATCATGCGCTAAATCTCATGACCTTAAACTCAAGCCGTGAATATCCTGCCCTGAAACTGCTGCCCTGAATCTCCTGCCTTGAAACTCATGCCCTGAATCTCATGCCCTCAAACTCTTGCACTGAAACACCTGCCCTAAAACACATGCCCTGAATGTCATGCCCTGAAATTCCTGCCCTGAAACTCATGCCCTGAATCTCATGCCCTGAAACTCTTGCACTGAAACACCTACCCTAAAACTCATGCCCTGAATCTCATGCCCTGAATTTCCTGCCCTGAAACTCATGCCCTGAATCTCATGCCCTGAAAGTCCTGCACTGAAACTCCTGTCATGAAACTCTTGCCCTGAATCTCATGCCCTGAAACTCCTGCCATGAAACTACCGCCCTGAAACTGCTGCCCTGAATCTCAAGCCCTGAAACCACAGACCTGAAACTCATGCCCTGAAACTCATGTCCTGAATCTCATGCCCTGAAACTCTTGCACTGAAACACCTACCCTAAAACTCATGCCCTGAATCTCATGCCCTGAATTTCCTGCCCTGAAACTCATGCCCTGAATCTCATGCCCTGAAATTCCTGCACTGAAACTCCCGTCATGAAACTCTTGCCCTGAATCTCATGCCCAGAAACTCCTGCCATGAAACTACCGCCCTGAAACTGCTGCCCTGAATCTCAAGCCCTGAAACCACAGACCTGAAACTCATGCCCTGAAACTCATGTCCTGAATCTCATGCCCTGAAACTCATGCCCTGAATCTCATGCCGTGAAACTCCTGCCCTCAAACTCATGCACTGAAACTCATGCCCTGAATCTCCCGTCCTGAAACTCATGCCCTGAATCTCATGCCCTGAATCTCATGCCCTGAATTTCCTGCCCTGAAACTCATGCCCTGAATCTCATGCCCTGAAAGTCCTGCACTGAAACTCCTGTCATGAAACTCTTGCCCTGAATATCATGCCCTGATTCTCCTGCCCTGAAACTCATGCCCTGAATGTCATACCCTGAAACTCCTACCCTGAATCACCTGCCCTGAAACTCATGCCCTGAATCTCATGCCCTGAAACTGCTGCTCTGAAACTGCTGCGCTGAATCTCCAGGCCCGGAAACCACAGAACTGAAACTCATGCCCTAAAACTCATGTCCTGAATCTCATGCCCTGAAACTCCTGCCCTCAAACTCATGCCCTGAATCTCATGCCCTGAAACTCATGCCGTGAATCTCATGCCGTGAAACCCCTGCACTCAAACTCATGCACTGAAACTCATGCCCTGAATCTCCTGTCCTGAAACTCATGCCCTGAATCTCATGCCCTGAAATTCATGCACTGAAACTCATCCCCTGAATGTCATGCTCTGAAACTCAAGCCCTGATTCTCCTGCCCTGAAACTCACGCCCTGAATCTCATACACTGAAACTCCTGCCCTGAATCTCTTGCCCTGAAACTCCTGCCATGAAACTCCTGCCATGAAACTGCTGCCCTGAATCTCAAGCCCTGAAACCACAGACCTGAAACTCATCCCCTGAAACTCATGTCCTGAATGTCATGCCCTGAAACTCATGCCCTGAATCTCATGCCGTGAAACTCCTGCCCTCAAACTCATGCACTTAAACTCATGCCCTGAATCTCCTGTCCTGAAACTCTTGCCCTGCATCTCATGCCCTGAAACCCCTGCCCTCAAACTCATGCACTGAAACTCATGCCCTGAATCTCCTGTCCTGAAACTCATGCCCTGAATCTCATGCCCTGAATCTCATGCCCTGAAATTCATGCACTGAAACTCATCCCCTGAATGTCATGCTCTGAAACTCAAGCCCTGATTCTCATGCCCTGAAACTCATGCCCTGAATATCATACCCCGAAACTCCTGCCCTGAATCTCCTGCCCTGAAACTGCTGCCCTGAATCTCAAGCCCTGAAACCACAGACCTGAAACCCATGCCCTGAAACTCGTCCTGAATCTCATGCCCTGAAACTCATGCCCTGAAACTCATGCCCTGAATCTCATGCCGTGAAACTCCTGCCCTCAAATTCATGCACTGAAACACATGCTCTGAATCTCCTGCACTGAAAGTCCTGCACTGAAACACGTGCCCTAAAATACCTGCCTTGAAACTCAAGCCCCGAATCTCATGCCCTGAATCTCCTGCCCTGAATCTCCTGCCTTGAAACTCATGCCCTGAATCTCATGCCCTCAAACTCTTGCACTGAAACACCTGCCCTAAAACACATGCCCTGAATGTCATGCCCTGAAATTCCTGCCCTGAAACTCATGCCCTGAATCTCATGCCCTGAAACGCTTGCACTGAAACACCTACCCTAAAACTCATGCCCTGAATCTCATGCCCTGAATTTCCTGCCCTGAAACTCATGCCCTGAATCTCATGCCCTGAAACTCCTGCCATGAAACTACAGCCCTGAAACTGCTGCCCTGAATCTCAAGCCCTGAAACCACAGACCTGAAACTCATGCCCTGAAACTCATGTCCTGAATCTCATGCCCTGAAACTCTTGCACTGAAACACCTACCCTAAAACTCATGCCCTGAATCTCATGCCCTGAATTTCCTGCCCTGAAACTTATGCCCTGAATCTCATGCCCTGAAAGTCCTGCACTGAAACTCCTGTCATGAAACTCTTGCCCTGAATCTCATGCCCAGAAACTCCTGCCATGAAACTACCGCCCTGAAACTGCTGCCCTGAATCTCAAGCCCTGAAACCACAGACCTGAAACTCATGCCCTGAAACTCATGTCCTGAATCTCATGCCCTGAAACTCATGCCCTGAATCTCATGCCGTGAAACTCCTGCCCTCAAACTCATGCACTGAAACTCATGCCCTGAATCTCCTGTCCTGAAACTCTTGCACTGAATCTCATGCATTGAAACCCCTGCCCTCAAACTCCTGCACTGAAACTCATGCCCTGAATCTCCCGTCCTGAAACTCATGCCCTGAATCTCATGCCCTGAATCTCATGCCCTGAATTTCCTGCCCTGAAACTCATGCCCTGAATCTCATGCCCTGAAAGTCCTGCACTGAAACTCCTGTCATGAAACTCTTGCCCTGAATCTCATGCCCTGATTCTCCAGCGCTGAAACTCATGCCCTGAATGTCATACCCTGCAACTCCTACCCTGAATCACCTGCCCTGAAACTCATGCCCTGAATCTCATGCCCTGAAACTGCTGCGCTGAATCTCCAGGCCCGGAAACCACAGACCTGAAACTCATGCCCTGAAACTCATGTCCTGAATCTCATGCCCTGAAACTCCTGCCCTCGAACTCATGCCCTGAATCTCATGCCCTGAAACTCATGCCGTGAATCTCATGCCGTGAAACCCCTGCCCTCAAACTCATGCACTGAAACTCATGCCCTGAATCTCCTGTCCTGAAACTCATGCCCTGAATCTCATGCCCTGAAATTCATGCACTGAAACTCATCCCCTGAATGTCATGCTCTGAAACTCAAGCCCTGATTCTCCTGCCCTGAAACTCACGCCCTGAATATCATACACTGAAACTCCTGCCCTGAATCTCTTGCCCTGAAACTCCTGCCATGAAAGTCCTGCCCTGAAACTGCTGCCCTGAATCTCAAGCCCTGAAACCACAGACCTGAAACTCATCCCCTGAAACTCATGTCCTGAATCTCATGCCCTGAAACTCATGCCCTGAATCTCATGCCGTGAAACTCCTGCCCTCAAACTCATGCACTTAAACTCATGCCCTGAATCTCCTGTCCTGAAACTCTTGCCCCGCATCTCATGCACTGAAACCCCTGCCCTCAAACTCATGCACTGAAACTCATGCCCTGAATCTCCTGTCCTGAAACTCATGCCCTGAATCTCATGCCCTGAATCTCATGCCATGAAATTCATGCACTGAAACTCATCCCCTGAATGTCATGCTCTGAAACTCAAGCCCTGATTCTCATGCCCTGAAACTCATGCCCTGAATATCATACCCCGAAACTCCTGCCCTGAATCACCTGCCCTGAAACTCATGCCCTGAATCTCAAGCCCTGAAACTGCTGCGCTGAAACTGCTGCGCTGAATCTCAAGCCCGGAAACCACAGACCTGAAACTCATGCCCTGAAACTCATGTCCTGAATCTCATGCCCTGAAACTCCTGCCCTCAAACTCATCTCCTGAATCTCATGCCCTGAAAATCATGCCCTGAATCTCATGCCGTGAAACCCTGCCGTCAAACACATGCACTGAAACTCATGCCCTGAATCTCCTGTACTGATTCTCATGCCCTGGACCTTATGTCCAGAATCTCATGCCCTGAAACTCCTGCCCTTAAACTCATGCACGGAAACTCATGTCCTGAATCTCATGCCTTCAAACTCCTGTCCTGAATCACATGCCCTGAAAATCATGCCCTGAAACTACTGCACTGAAACTCATGTCCTGAACCTCATACCCTGAAACTGCTGCCCTGAATATCATGCCATGAATCTCATATCCTGAAACTCATGTCCTGAATTACATGCCCTGAAACTCCTTCACTGAAACTCATGCCCTGAAACTCATGCCATGAATCTCATGCCCTGAAACTTCTGCCCTGAAACTCATGCACTGAATCTCATGCGCTAAATCTCATGACCTCAAACTCATACCGTGAATCTCCTGCCCTGAAACTCATGCCCTGAATCTCAAGCTCTGAAACCCCTGCCCTGAAACTCTTGCACTGAAACACCTGCCCTGAATCTCCTGCCCTGAATCACCTGCCCTGAAACTGCTGCCCTGAATCTCACGCCCTGAAACCAGAGATTGAAACCCATGCCCTGAAACTCACGCCCTGAATCTCATGCCGTGAAACTCCTGTCCTCAAACTCATGCACTGAAACTCATGCTCTGAATCTCCTGCCCTGAAACTCCTGCACTGAAACACGTGCCCTAAAACACCTGCCTTGAAATTCAAACCCCGAATCTCATGCACTGAATCTCCTGCCCTGAATCTCCTGCCCTGAAACTCATGCCCAGAATCTCACGCCCTGAAACTCTTGCACTGAAACACCTACCCTAAAACTCATGCCCTGAATCTCATGCCCTGAAATTCCGGCACTGAAACTCATGCCCTGAATCTCATGCCCTGAAACTCCTGCACTGAAACTCCTGCCATGAAAATCTTGCCCTGAATCTCATGCCCTGAAACTCCTGCCATGAAACTCCTGCCCTGAAACTGCTGCCCTGAATCTCAAGCCCTGAAACCACAGACCTGAAACTCATGCCCTGAAACTCATGTCCTGAATCTCATGCCCTGAAACTCATGCCCTGAATCTCCTGTCCTGAATCTCATGCACTGAATCTCATGCCCCGAAATTCATGCACTGAAACTCATCCCCTGAATCTCATGCCCTGAAACTGCTGCTTTGAAACTGCTGCCCTGAATCTCAAGCCCTGAAACCACAGACCTGAAACTCATGCCCTGAAACTCATGTCCAAAATCTCATGCCATGAAACTCATGCCCTGAATCTCATGCCGTGAAACTCCTGCCCTCAAACTCATGCCCTGAAACTCATGCCCTGAATCTCCTGTCCTGAAACTCATGCCCTGAATCTCATGCCCTGAATCTCATGCCCTGAATCTCATGCCCTGAAATTCATGCACTGAAACTCATCCCCTGAATGTCATGCTCTGAAACTCAAGCCCAGATTCTCCTGCCCTGAAACTCATGCCCTGAAACTCATGCCCTGAATCTCATGCCCTGAAACTGCTGCTCTGAATATCATGCGCTAAATCTCATGACCTTAAACTCAAGCCGTGAATCTCCTGCCCTGAAACTGCTGCCCTGAATCTCAAGCCCTGAAACCACAGACCTGAAACCCATGCCCTGAAACTCGTCCTGAATCTCATGCCCTGAAACTCATGCCCTGAAACTCATGCCCTGAATCTCATGCCGTGAAACTCCTGCCCTCAAACTCATGCACTGAAACACATGCTCTGAATCTCCTGCGCTGAAAGTCCTGCACTGAAACACGTGCCCTAAAATACCTGCCTTGAAAGTCAAGCCCCGAATCTCATGCCCTGAATCTCCTGCCCTGAAACTCATGCCCAGAATCTCATGCCCTGAAACTCTTGCACTGAAACACCTACCCTAAAACTCATGCCCTGAATCTCATGCCCTGAAATTCCGGCCCTGAAACTCATGCCCTGAATCTCATGCCCTGAAACTCCTGCACTGAAACTCCTGCCATGAAAATCTTGCCCTGAATCTCATGCCCTGAAACTCCTGCCATGAAACTCCTGCCCTGAAACTGCTGCCCTGAATCTCAAGCCCTGAAACCACAGACCTGAAATTCCTGCCCTGAAACTCATGCCCTGAATCTCATGCCCTGAAACTCTTGCACTGAAACACCTACCCTAAAACTCATGCTTGAATCTCATGCCCTGAATTTCCTGCCCTGAAACTCATACCCTGAATCCCATGCCCTGAAAGTCCTGCACTGAAACTCCTGTCATGAAACTCTTGCCCTGAATCTCATGCCCTGAAACTCCTGCCATGAAACTACCGCCCTGAAACTACTGCCCTGAATCTCAAGCCCTGAAACCACCGACCTGAAACTCATGCCCTGAAACTCATGTCCTGAATCTCATGCCCTGAAACTCTTGCACTGAAACACCTACCCTAAAACTCATGCCCTGAATCTCATGCCCTGAATTTCCTGCCCTGAAACTCATGCCCTGAATCTCATGCCCTGAAAGTCCTGCACTGAAACTCCTGTCATGAAACTCTTGCCCTGAATCTCATGCCCAGAAACTCATGCCATGAAACTACCGCCCTGAAACTGCTGCCCTGAATCTCAAGCCCTGAAACCACAGACCTGAAACTCATGCCCTGAAACTCAAGTCCTGAATCTCATGCCCTGAAACTCATGCCCTGAATCTCATGCCGTGAAACTCCTGCCCTCAAACTCATGCACTGAAACTCATGCCCTGAATCTCCTGTCCTGAAACTCTTGCACTGAATCTCATGCATTAAAACACCTGCCCTCAAACTCCTGCACTGAAACTCATGCCCTGAATCTCCCGTCCTGAAACTCATGCCCTGAATCTCATGCCCTGAATCTCATGCCCTGAATTTCCTGCCCTGAAACTCATGCCCTGAATCTCATGCCCTGAAAGTCCTGCACTGAAACTCCTGTCATGAAACTCTTGCCCTGAATCTCATGCCCTGATTCTCCTGCCCTGAAACTCATGCCCTGAATGTCATACCCTGAAACTCCTACCCTGAATCACCTGCCCTGAAACTCATGCCCTGAATCTCATGCCCTGAAACTGCTGCCCTGAATCTCACGCCCTGAAACCAGAGATTGAAACCCATGCCCTGAAACTCACGCCCTGAATCTCATGCCGTGAAACTCCTGTCCTCAAACTCATGCACTGAAACTCATGCTCTGAATCTCCTGCCCTGAAACTCCTGCACTGAAACACGTGCCCTAAAACACCTGCCTTGAAATTCAAACCCCGAATCTCATGCACTGAATCTCCTGCCCTGAATCTCCTGCCCTGAAACTCATGCCCAGAATCTCACGCCCTGAAACTCTTGCACTGAAACACCTACCCTAAAACTCATGCCCTGAAATTCCGGCCCTGAAACTCATGCCCTGAATCTCATGCCCTGAAACTCCTGCACTGAAACTCCTGCCATGAAAATCTTGCCCTGAATCTCATGCCCTGAAACTCCTGCCATGAAACTCCTGCCCTGAAACTGCTGCCCTGAATCTCAAGCCCTGAAACCACAGACCTGAAACTCATGCCCTGAAACTCATGTCCTGAATCTCATGCCCTGAAACTCATGCCCTGAATCTCCTGTCCTGAATCTCATGCACTGAATCTCATGCCCCGAAATTCATGCACTGAAACTCATCCCCTGAATCTCATGCCCTGAAACTGCTGCTTTGAAACTGCTGCCCTGAATCTCAAGCCCTGAAACCACAGACCTGAAACTCATGCCCTGAAACTCATGTCCAAAATCTCATGCCATGAAACTCATGCCCTGAATCTCATGCCGTGAAACTCCTGCCCTCAAACTCATGCCCTGAAACTCATGCCCTGAATCTCCTGTCCTGAAACTCATGCCCTGAATCTCATGCCCTGAATCTCATGCCCTGAATCTCATGCCCTGAAATTCATGCACTGAAACTCATCCCCTGAATGTCATGCTCTGAAACTCAAGCCCAGATTCTCCTGCCCTGAAACTCATGCCCTGAAACTCATGCCCTGAATCTCATGCCCTGAAACTGCTGCTCTGAATATCATGCGCTAAATCTCATGACCTTAAACTCAAGCCGTGAATCTCCTGCCCTGAAACTGCTGCCCTGAATCTCAAGCCCTGAAACCACAGACCTGAAACCCATGCCCTGAAACTCGTCCTGAATCTCATGCCCTGAAACTCATGCCCTGAAACTCATGCCCTGAATCTCATGCCGTGAAACTCCTGCCCTCAAACTCATGCACTGAAACACATGCTCTGAATCTCCTGCGCTGAAAGTCCTGCACTGAAACACGTGCCCTAAAATACCTGCCTTGAAAGTCAAGCCCCGAATCTCATGCCCTGAATCTCCTGCCCTGAATCTCCTGCCCTGAAACTCATGCCCAGAATCTCATGCCCTGAAACTCTTGCACTGAAACACCTGCCCTAAAACTGATGCTCTGAATCTCATGCCCTGAAATTCCGGCCCTGAAACTCATGCCCTGAATCTCATGCCCTGAAACTCCTGCACTGAAACTCCTGCCAAGAAAATCTTGCCCTGAATCTCATGCCCTGAAACTCCTGCCATGAAACTCCTGCCCTGAAACTGCTGCCCTGAATCTCAAGCCCTGAAACCACAGACCTGAAATTCCTGCCCTGAAACTCATGCCCTGAATCTCATGCCCTGAAACTCTTGCACTGAAACACCTACCCTAAAACTCATGCTTGAATCTCATGCCCTGAATTTCCTGCCCTGAAACTCATGCCCTGAATCCCATGCCCTGAAAGTCCTGCACTGAAACTCCTGTCATGAAACTCTTGCCCTGAATCTCATGCCCTGAAACTCCTGCCATGAAACTACCGCGCTGAAACTGCTGCCCTGAATCTCAAGCCCTGAAACCACCGACCTGAAACTCATGCCCTGAAACTCATGTCCTGAATCTCATGCCCTGAAACTCTTGCACTGAAACACCTACCCTAAAACTCATGCCCTGAATCTCATGCCCTGAATTTCCTGCCCTGAAACTCATGCCCTGAATCTCATGCCCTGAAAGTCCTGCACTGAAACTCCTGTCATGAAACTCTTGCCCTGAATCTCATGCCCAGAAACTCCTGCCATGAAACTACCGCCCTGAAACTGCTGCCCTGAATCTCAAGCCCTGAAACCACAGACCTGAAACTCATGCCCTGAAACTCAAGTCCTGAATCTCATGCCCTGAAACTCATGCCCTGAATCTCATGCCGTGAAACTCCTGCCCTCAAACTCATGCACTGAAACTCATGCCCTGAATCTCCTGTCCTGAAACTCTTGCACTGAATCTCATGCATTAAAACCCCTGCCCTCAAACTCCTGCACTGAAACTCATGCCCTGAATCTCCCGTCCTGAAACTCATGCCCTGAATCTCATGCCCTGAATCTCATGCCCTGAATTTCCTGCCCTGAAACTCATGCCCTGAATCTCATGCCCTGAAAGTCCTGCACTGAAACTCCTGTCATGAAACTCTTGCCCTGAATCTCATGCCCTGATTCTCCTGCCCTGAAACTCATGCCCTGAATGTCATACCCTGAAACTCCTACCCTGAATCACCTGCCCTGAAACTCATGCCCTGAATCTCATGCCCTGAAACTGCTGCGCTGAATCTCCAGGCCCGGAAACCACAGACCTGAATCTCATGCCCTGAAACTCATGTCCTGAATCTCATGCCCTGAAACTCCTGCCCTCAAACTCATGCCCTGAATCTCATGCCCTGAAACTTATGCCGTGAATCTCATGCCGTGAAACCCCTGCCCTCAAACTCATGCACTGAAACTCATGCCCTGAATCTCCTGTCCTGAAACTCATGCCCTGAATCTCATGCCCTGAAATTCATGCACTGAAACTCATCCCCTGAATGTCATGCTCTGAAACTCAAGCCCTGATTCTCCTGCCCTGAAACTCACGCCCTGAATCTCATACACTGAAACTCCTGCCCTGAATCTCTTGCCCTGAAACTCCTGCCATGAAACTCCTGCCCTGAAACTGCTGCCCTGAATCTCAAGCCCTGAAACCACAGACCTGAAACTCATCCCCTGAAACTCATGTCCTGAATCTCATGCCCTGAAACTCATGCCCTGAATCTCATGCCGTGAAACTCCTGCCCTCAAACTCATGCACTTAAACTCATGCCCTGAATCTCCTGTCCTGAAACTCTTGCCCTGCATCTCATGCCGTGAAACCCCTGCCCTCAAACTCATGCACTGAAACTCATGCCCTGAATCTCCTGTCCTGAAACTCATGCCCTGAATCTCATGCCCTGAATCTCATGCCCTGAAATTCATGCACTGAAACTCATCCCCTGAATGTCATGCTCTGAAACTCAAGCCCTGATTCTCATGCCCTGAAACTCATGCCCTGAATATCATACCCCGAAACTCCTGCCCTGAATCACCTGCCCTGAAACTCATGCCCTGAATCTCAAGCCCTGAAACTGCTGCGCTGAAACTGCTGCGCTGAATCTCAAGCCCGGAAACCACAGACCTGAAACTCATGCCCTGAAACTCATGTCCTGAATCTCATGCCCTGAAACTCCTGCCCTCAAACTCATCTCCTGAATCTCATGCCCTGAAAATCATGCCCTGAATCTCATGCCGTGAAACCCTGCCGTCAAACACATGCACTGAAACTCATGCCCTGAATCTCCTGTACTGATTCTCATGCCCTGAAACTCATGTCCAGAATCTCATGCCCTGAAACTTCTGCCCTCAAACTCATGCACGGAAACTCATGTCCTGAATCTCATGCCTTCAAACTCCTGTCCTGAATCACATGCCCTGAAAATCATGCCCTGAAACTACTGCACTGAAACTCATGTCCTGAACCTCATACCCTGAAACTGCTGCCCTGAATATCATGCCATGAATCTCATATCCTGAAACTCATGTCCTGAATTACATGCTCTGAAACTCCTTCACTGAAACTCATGCCCTGAAACCCATGCCATGAATCTCATGCCCTGAAACTTCTGCCCTGAAACTCATGCACTGAATCTCATGCGCTAAATCTCATGACCTCAAACTCAAACCGTGAATCTCCTGCCCTGAAACTCATGCCCTGAATCTCAAGCTCTGAAACCCCTGCCCTGAAACTCATGCACTGAAAGACATGCCCTGAAACTCTTGCACTGAAACTCTTGCACTGAAACACCTGCCCTGAATCTCCTGCCCTGAATCTCCTGCCCTGAAACTGCTGCCCTGAATCTCAAGCCCTGAAACCAGAGATTGATACCCATGCCCTGAAACTCATGCCCTGAATCTCATGCCGTGAAACTCCTGTCCTCAAACTCATGCACTGAAACTCATGCTCTGAATCTCCTGCCCTGAAACTCCTGCACTGAAACACGTGCCCTAAAACACCTGCCTTGAAATTCAAACCCCGAATCTCAAGCACTGAATCTCCTGCCCTGAATCTCCTGCCCTGAAACTCATGCCCAGAATCTCATGCCCTGAAACTCTTGCACTGAAACACCTACCCTAAAACTCATGCCCTGAATCTCATGCCCTGAAATTCCGGCCCTGAAACTCATGCCCTGAATCTCATGCCCTGAAACTCCTGCACTGAAACTCCTGCCATGAAAATCTTGCCCTGAATCTCATGCCCTGAAACTCCTGCCATGAAACTCCTGCCCTGGAACTGCTACCCTGAATCTCAAGCCCTGAAACCACAGACCTGAAACTCATGCCCTGAAACTCATGTCCTGAATCTCATGCCCTGAAACTCATGCCCTGAATCTCCTGTCCTGAATCTCATGCACTGAATCTCATGCCCCGAAATTCAAGCACTGAAACTCATCCCCTGAATCTCATGCCCTGAAACTGCTGCTTTGAAACTGCTGCCCTGAATCTCAAGCCCTGAAACCACAGACCTGAAACTCATGCCCTGAAACTCATGTCCAAAATCTCATGCCATGAAACTCATGCCCTGAATCTCATGCCGTGAAACTCCTGCCCTCAAACTCATGCCCTGAAACTCATGCCCTGAATCTCCTGTCCTGAAACTCATGCCCTGAATCTCATGCCCTGAATCTCATGCCTTGAAATTCATGCACTGAAACTCATCCCCTGAATGTCATGCTCTGAAACTCAAGCCCAGATTCTCCTGCCCTGAAACTCATGCCCTGAAACTCATGCCCTGAATCTCATGCCCTGAAACTGCTGCTCTGAATATCATGCGCTAAATCTCATGACCTTAAACTCAAGCCGTGAATCTCCTGCCCTGAAACTGCTGCCCTGAATCTCAAGCCCTGAAACCACAGACCTGAAACCCATGCCCTGAAACTCGTCCTGAATCTCATGCCCTGAAACTCATGCCCTGAAACTCATGCCCTGAATCTCATGCCGTGAAACTCCTGCCCTCAAACTCATGCACTGAAACACATGCTCTGAATCTCCTGCGCTGAAAGTCCTGCACTGAAACACGTGCCCTAAAATACCTGCCTTGAAAGTCAAGCCCCGAATCTCATGCCCTGAATCTCCTGCCCTGAATCTCCTGCCCTGAAACTCATGCCCAGAATCTCATGCCCTGAAACTCTTGCACTGAAACACCTACCCTAAAACTCATGCCCTGAATCTCATGCCCTGAAATTCCGGCCCTGAAACTCATGCCCTGAATCTCATGCCCTGAAACTCCTGCACTGAAACTCCTGCCATGAAAATCTTGCCCTGAATCTCATGCCCTGAAACTCCTGCCATGAAACTCCTGCCCTGAAACTGCTGCCCTGAATCTCAAGCCCTGAAACCACAGACCTGAAACTCATGCCCTGAAACTCATGTCCTGAATCTCATGCCCTGAAACTCATGCCCTGAATCTCCTGTCCTGAATCTCATGCACTGAATCTCATGCCCCGAAATTCATGCACTGAAACTCATCCCCTGAATCTCATGCCCTGAAACTGCTGCTTTGAAACTGCTGCCCTGAATCTCAAGCCCTGAAACCACAGACCTGAAACTCATGCCCTGAAACTCATGTCCAAAATCTCATGCCATGAAACTCATGCCCTGAATCTCATGCCGTGAAACTCCTGCCCTCAAACTCATGCACTGAAACATATGCTCTGAATCTCGTGCGCTGAAAGTCCTGCACTGAAACACGTGCCCTAAAATACCTGCCTTGAAAGTCAAGCCCCGAATCTCATGCCCTGAATCTCCTGCCCTGAATCTCCTGCCTTGAAACTCATGCCCTGAATCTCATGCCCTCAAACTCTTGCACTGAAACACCTGCCCTAAAACACATGCCCTGAATGTCATGCCCTGAAATTCCTGCCCTGAAACTCATGCCCTGAATCTCATGCCCTGAAACTCTTGCACTGAAACACCTACCCTAAAACTCATACCCTGAATCTCATGCCCTGAATTTCCTGCCCTGAAACTCATGCCCTGAATCTCATGCCCTGAAAGTCCTGCACTGAAACTCCTGTCATGAAACTCTTGCCCTGAATCTCATGCCCTGAAACTCCTGCCATGAAACTACCGCCCTGAAACTGCTGCCCTGAATCTCAAGCCCTGAAACCACAGACCTGAAACTCATGCCCTGAAACTCATGTCCTGAATCTCATGCCCTGAAACTCATGCCCTGAATCTCATGCCGTGAAACTCCTGCCCTCAAACTCATGCACTGAAACTCATGCCCTGAATCTCCTGTCCTGAAACTCTTGCACTGAATCTCATGCCTTGAAACCCCTGCCCTCAAACTCCTGCACTGAAACTCATGCCCTGAATCTCCCGTCCTGAAAGTCATGCCCTGAATCTCATGCCCTGAATCTCATGCACTGAATTTCCTGCCCTGAAACTCATGCCCTGAATCTCATGCCCTGAAAGTCCTGCACTGAAACTCCTGTCATGAAACTCTTGCCCTGAATCTCATGCCCTGATTCTCCTGCCCTGAAACTCATGCCCTGAATGTCATACCCTGAAACTCCTACCCTGAATCACCTGCCCTGAAACTCATGCCCTGAATCTCATGCCCTGAAACTGCTGCTCTGAAACTGCTGCGCTGAATCTCAAGCCCGGAAACCACCGACCTGAAACTCATGCCCTGAAACTCATGTCCTGAATCTCATGCCCTGAAACTCCTGCCCTCAAACTCATGCCCTGAATCTCATGCCCTGAAACTCATGCCGTGAATCTCATGCCGTGAAACCCCTGCCCTCAAACTCATGCACTGAAACTCATGCCCTGAATCTCCTGTCCTGAAACTCATGCCCTGAATCTCATGCCCTGAAATTCATGCACTGAAACTCATCCCCTGAATGTCATGCTCTGAAACTCAAGTCCTGATTCTCCTGCCCTGAAACTCACGCCCTGAATCTCAAACACTGAAACTCCTGCCCTGAAACTCATGCCCTGAAATTCATGCCCTGAATCTCTTGCTCTGAAACTCCTGCCATGAAACTCCTGCCCTGAAACTGCTGCCCTGAATCTCAAGCCCTGAAACCACAGACCTGAAACTCATCCCCTGAAACTCATGCCCTGAATCTCATGCCCTGAAACTCATGCCCTGAATCTCATGCCGTGAAACTCCTGCCCTCAAACTCATGCACTTAAACTCATGCCCTGAATCTCCTGTCCTGAAACTCTTGCCCTTCATCTCATGCCGTGAAACCCCTGCCCTCAAACTCATGCACTGAAACTCATTACCTGAATCTCCTGTCCTGAAACTCATGCCCTGAATCTCATGCCCTGAATCTCATGCCCTGAATTTCCTGCCCTGAAACTCATGCCCTGAATCTCATGCCCTGAAAGTCCTGCACTGAAACTCCTGTCATGAAACTCTTGCCCTGAATCTCATGCCCTGATTCTCCTGCCCTGAAACTCATGCCCTGAATGTCATACCCTGAAACTCCTACCCTGAATCACCTGCCCTGAAACTCATGCCCTGAATCTCATGCCCTGAAACTGCTGCGCTGAATCTCCAGGCCCGGAAACCACAGACCTGAATCTCATGCCCTGAAACTCATGTCCTGAATCTCATGCCCTGAAACTCCTGCCCTCAAACTCATGCCCTGAATCTCATGCCCTGAAACTTATGCCGTGAATCTCATGCCGTGAAACCCCTGCCCTCAAACTCATGCACTGAAACTCATGCCCTGAATCTCCTGTCCTGAAACTCATGCCCTGAATCTCATGCCCTGAAATTCATGCACTGAAACTCATCCCCTGAATGTCATGCTCTGAAACTCAAGCCCTGATTCTCCTGCCCTGAAACTCACGCCCTGAATCTCATACACTGAAACTCCTGCCCTGAATCTCTTGCCCTGAAACTCCTGCCATGAAACTCCTGCCCTGAAACTGCTGCCCTGAATCTCAAGCCCTGAAACCACAGACCTGAAACTCATCCCCTGAAACTCATGTCCTGAATCTCATGCCCTGAAACTCATGCCCTGAATCTCATGCCGTGAAACTCCTGCCCTCAAACTCATGCACTTAAACTCATGCCCTGAATCTCCTGTCCTGAAACTCTTGCCCTGCATCTCATGCCGTGAAACCCCTGCCCTCAAACTCATGCACTGAAACTCATGCCCTGAATCTCCTGTCCTGAAACTCATGCCCTGAATCTCATGCCCTGAATCTCATGCCCTGAAATTCATGCACTGAAACTCATCCCCTGAATGTCATGCTCTGAAACTCAAGCCCTGATTCTCATGCCCTGAAACTCATGCCCTGAATATCATACCCCGAAACTCCTGCCCTGAATCACCTGCCCTGAAACTCATGCCCTGAATCTCAAGCCCTGAAACTGCTGCGCTGAAACTGCTGCGCTGAATCTCAAGCCCGGAAACCACAGACCTGAAACTCATGCCCTGAAACTCATGTCCTGAATCTCATGCCCTGAAACTCCTGCCCTCAAACTCATCTCCTGAATCTCATGCCCTGAAAATCATGCCCTGAATCTCATGCCGTGAAACCCTGCCGTCAAACACATGCACTGAAACTCATGCCCTGAATCTCCTGTACTGATTCTCATGCCCTGAAACTCATGTCCAGAATCTCATGCCCTGAAACTTCTGCCCTCAAACTCATGCACGGAAACTCATGTCCTGAATCTCATGCCTTCAAACTCCTGTCCTGAATCACATGCCCTGAAAATCATGCCCTGAAACTACTGCACTGAAACTCATGTCCTGAACCTCATACCCTGAAACTGCTGCCCTGAATATCATGCCATGAATCTCATATCCTGAAACTCATGTCCTGAATTACATGCCCTGAAACTCCTTCACTGAAACTCATGCCCTGAAACCCATGCCATGAATCTCATGCCCTGAAACTTCTGCCCTGAAACTCATGCACTGAATCTCATGCGCTAAATCTCATGACCTCAAACTCAAACCGTGAATCTCCTGCCCTGAAACTCATGCCCTGAATCTCAAGCTCTGAAACCCCTGCCCTGAAACTCATGCACTGAAAGACATGCCCTGAAACTCTTGCACTGAAACTCTTGCACTGAAACACCTGCCCTGAATCTCCTGCCCTGAATCTCCTGCCCTGAAACTGCTGCCCTGAATCTCAAGCCCTGAAACCAGAGATTGATACCCATGCCCTGAAACTCATGCCCTGAATCTCATGCCGTGAAACTCCTGTCCTCAAACTCATGCACTGAAACTCATGCTCTGAATCTCCTGCCCTGAAACTCCTGCACTGAAACACGTGCCCTAAAACACCTGCCTTGAAATTCAAACCCCGAATCTCAAGCACTGAATCTCCTGCCCTGAATCTCCTGCCCTGAAACTCATGCCCAGAATCTCATGCCCTGAAACTCTTGCACTGAAACACCTACCCTAAAACTCATGCCCTGAATCTCATGCCCTGAAATTCCGGCCCTGAAACTCATGCCCTGAATCTCATGCCCTGAAACTCCTGCACTGAAACTCCTGCCATGAAAATCTTGCCCTGAATCTCATGCCCTGAAACTCCTGCCATGAAACTCCTGCCCTGGAACTGCTACCCTGAATCTCAAGCCCTGAAACCACAGACCTGAAACTCATGCCCTGAAACTCATGTCCTGAATCTCATGCCCTGAAACTCATGCCCTGAATCTCCTGTCCTGAATCTCATGCACTGAATCTCATGCCCCGAAATTCAAGCACTGAAACTCATCCCCTGAATCTCATGCCCTGAAACTGCTGCTTTGAAACTGCTGCCCTGAATCTCAAGCCCTGAAACCACAGACCTGAAACTCATGCCCTGAAACTCATGTCCAAAATCTCATGCCATGAAACTCATGCCCTGAATCTCATGCCGTGAAACTCCTGCCCTCAAACTCATGCCCTGAAACTCATGCCCTGAATCTCCTGTCCTGAAACTCATGCCCTGAATCTCATGCCCTGAATCTCATGCCTTGAAATTCATGCACTGAAACTCATCCCCTGAATGTCATGCTCTGAAACTCAAGCCCAGATTCTCCTGCCCTGAAACTCATGCCCTGAAACTCATGCCCTGAATCTCATGCCCTGAAACTGCTGCTCTGAATATCATGCGCTAAATCTCATGACCTTAAACTCAAGCCGTGAATCTCCTGCCCTGAAACTGCTGCCCTGAATCTCAAGCCCTGAAACCACAGACCTGAAACCCATGCCCTGAAACTCGTCCTGAATCTCATGCCCTGAAACTCATGCCCTGAAACTCATGCCCTGAATCTCATGCCGTGAAACTCCTGCCCTCAAACTCATGCACTGAAACACATGCTCTGAATCTCCTGCGCTGAAAGTCCTGCACTGAAACACGTGCCCTAAAATACCTGCCTTGAAAGTCAAGCCCCGAATCTCATGCCCTGAATCTCCTGCCCTGAATCTCCTGCCCTGAAACTCATGCCCAGAATCTCATGCCCTGAAACTCTTGCACTGAAACACCTACCCTAAAACTCATGCCCTGAATCTCATGCCCTGAAATTCCGGCCCTGAAACTCATGCCCTGAATCTCATGCCCTGAAACTCCTGCACTGAAACTCCTGCCATGAAAATCTTGCCCTGAATCTCATGCCCTGAAACTCCTGCCATGAAACTCCTGCCCTGAAACTGCTGCCCTGAATCTCAAGCCCTGAAACCACAGACCTGAAACTCATGCCCTGAAACTCATGTCCTGAATCTCATGCCCTGAAACTCATGCCCTGAATCTCCTGTCCTGAATCTCATGCACTGAATCTCATGCCCCGAAATTCATGCACTGAAACTCATCCCCTGAATCTCATGCCCTGAAACTGCTGCTTTGAAACTGCTGCCCTGAATCTCAAGCCCTGAAACCCACAGACCTGAAACTCATGCCCTGAAACTCATGTCCAAAATCTCATGCCATGAAACTCATGCCCTGAATCTCATGCCGTGAAACTCCTGCCCTCAAACTCATGCACTGAAACACATGCTCTGAATCTCGTGCGCTGAAAGTCCTGCACTGAAACACGTGCCCTAAAATACCTGCCTTGAAAGTCAAGCCCCGAATCTCATGCCCTGAATCTCCTGCCCTGAATCTCCTGCCTTGAAACTCATGCCTGAATCTCATGCCCTCAAACTCTTGCACTGAAACACCTGCCCTAAAACACATGCCCTGAATGTCATGCCCTGAAATTCCCTGCCCTGAAACTCATGCCCTGAATCTCATGCCCTGAAACTCTTGCACTGAAACACCTACCCTAAAACTCATACCCTGAATCTCATGCCCTGAATTTCCTGCCCTGAAACTCATGCCCTGAATCTCATGCCCTGAAAGTCCTGCACTGAAACTCCTGTCATGAAACTCTTGTCCTGAATCTCATGCCCTGAAACTCCTGCCATGAAACTACCGCCCTGAAACTGCTGCCCTGAATCTCAAGCCCTGAACCACAGACCTGAAACTCATGCCCTGAAACTCATGTCCTGAATCTCATGCCCTGAAACTCATGCCCTGAATCTCATGCCGTGAAACTCCTGCCCTCAAACTCATGCACTGAAACTCATGCCCTGAATCTCCTGTCCTGAAACTCTTGCACTGAATCTCATGCCTTGAAACCCCTGCCCTCAAACTCCTGCACTGAAACTCATGCCCTGAATCTCCCGTCCTGAAAGTCATGCCCTGAATCTCATGCCCTGAATCTCATGCACTGAATTTCCTGCCCTGAAACTCATGCCCTGAATCTCATGCCCTGAAAGTCCTGCACTGAAACTCCTGTCATGAAACTCTTGCCCTGAATCTCATGCCCTGATTCTCCTGCCCTGAAACTCATGCCCTGAATGTCATACCCTGAAACTCCTACCCTGAATCACCTGCCCTGAAACTCATGCCCTGAATCTCATGCCCTGAAACTGCTGCTCTGAAACTGCTGCGCTGAATCTCAAGCCCGGAAACCACCGACCTGAAACTCATGCCCTGAAACTCATGTCCTGAATCTCATGCCCTGAAACTCCTGCCCTCAAACTCATGCCCTGAATCTCATGCCCTGAAACTCATGCCGTGAATCTCATGCCGTGAAACCCCTGCCCTCAAACTCATGCACTGAAACTCATGCCCTGAATCTCCTGTCCTGAAACTCATGCCCTGAATCTCATGCCCTGAAATTCATGCACTGAAACTCATCCCCTGAATGTCATGCTCTGAAACTCAAGTCCTGATTCTCCTGCCCTGAAACTCACGCCCTGAATCTCAAACACTGAAACTCCTGCCCTGAAACTCATGCCCTGAAATTCATGCCCTGAATCTCTTGCTCTGAAACTCCTGCCATGAAACTCCTGCCCTGAAACTGCTGCCCTGAATCTCAAGCCCTGAAAGCACAGACCTGAAACTCATCCCCTGAAACTCATGCCCTGAATCTCATGCCCTGAAACTCATGCCCTGAATCTCATGCCGTGAAACTCCTGCCCTCAAACTCATGCACTTAAACTCATGCCCTGAATCTCCTGTCCTGAAACTCTTGCCCTGCATCTCATGCCGTGAAACCCCTGCCCTCAAACTCATGCACTGAAACTCATTACCTGAATCTCCTGTCCTGAAACTCATGCCCTGAATCTCATGCCCTGAATCTCATGCCCTGAAATTCATGCACTGAAACTCATCCCCTGAATGTCATGCTCTGAAACTCAAGCCCTGATTCTCATGCCCTGAAACTCATGCCCTGAATATCATACCCCGAAACTCCTGCCCTGAATCACCTGCCCTGAAACTCATGCCCTGAATCTCAAGCCCTGAAACTGCTGCGCTGAAACTGCTGCGCTGAATCTCAAGCCCGGAAACCACAGACCTGAAACTCATGCCCTGAAACTCATGTCCTGAATCTCATGCCCTAAAACTCCTGCCCTCAAACTCATCTCCTGAATCTCATGCCCTGAAAATCATGCCCTGAATCTCATGCCGTGAAACCCTGCCGTCAAACACATGCAATGAAACTCATGCCCTGAATCTCCTGTACTGATTCTCATGCCCTGAAACTCATGTCCAGAATCTCATGCCCTGAAACTCCTGCCCTCAAACTCATGCACGGAAACTCATGTCCTGAATCTCATGCCTTCAAACTCCTGTCCTGAATCACATGCCCTGAAACTCATGCCCTGAAACTACTGCACTGAAACTCATGTCCTGAACCTCATACCCTGAAACTGCTGCCCTGAATATCATGCCATGAATCTCATATCCTGAAACTCATGTCCTGAATTACATGCCCTGAAACTCCTTCACTGAAACTCATGCCCTGAAACTCATGCCATGAATCTCATGCCCTGAAACTTCTGCCCTGAAACTCATGCACTGAATCTCATGCGCTAAATCTCATGACCTCAAACTCAAACCGTGAATCTCCTGCCCTGAAACTCATGCCCTGAATCTCAAGCTCTGAAACCCCTGCCCTGAAACTCATGCACTGAAAGACATGCCCTGAAACTCTTGCACTGAAACTCTTGCACTGATACACCTGCCCTGAATCTCCTGCCCTGAATCTCCTGCCCTGAAACTGCTGCCCTGAAACTCATGCTCTGAATCTCCTGCCCTGAAACTCCTGCACTGAAATACGTGCCCTAAAACACCTGCCTTGAAACTCAAGCCCCGAATCTCATGCCCTGAATCTCCTGCCCTGAATCTCCTGCCTTGAAACTCATGCCCTGAATCTCATGCCCTCAAACTCTTGCTCTGAATCTCCTGCCCTGAAACCCCTGCACTGAAACACGTGCCCTAAAACACCTGCCTTGAAACTCAAGCCCCGAATCTCATGCCCTGAATCTCCTGCCATGAATCTCCTGCCTTGAAACTCATGCCCTGAATCTCATGCCCTCAAACTCTTGCACTGAAACACATGCCCTAAAACACATGCCCTGAATTTCATGCCCTGAAATTCCTGCTCTAAACTCATGCCCTGAATCTCATGCCCTGAAACTCTTGCACTCAAACACCTGCCCTAAAACACATGCCCTGAAAATTATATCCTGAATCTCATGCCGTGAAACCCTGCCCTCAAACTCATGCACTGAAACTCATGCCCTGAACTTCTTGTCCTGAAACTCATGCCCTGAATTTTATGCCCTGAATCTCATGCCCTGAAATTCATGCACTGAAACTGATCCCCTGAATGTCATGCTTGAAACTCAAGCCCTGATTCTCCTGCCCTGAAACTCATGTACTGAATCTCATGCCCTGAATCTCTTTCCCTGAAACTCCTGCCATGAAACTCCTGCCCTGAAACTGCTGCCCTGAATCTCAAGCCCTGAAACCACAGACCTGAAACTCATGCCCTGAAACTCATGTCCTGAATCTCATGCCCTGAAACTCATGCCCTGAATCTCATGCCGTGAAACTCCTGCCCTCAAACTCATGAACTGAAACTCATGCCCTGAATCTCCTGTCCTGAAACTCTTGCACTGAATCTCATGCCTTGAAACCCCTGCCCTCAAACTCCTGCACTGAAACTCAAGCCCTGATTCTCCTGCCCTGAAACTCATGCCCTGAAGGTCATACCCTGAAACTCCTACCCTGAATCACCTGCCCTGAAACTCATGCCCTGAATCTCATGCCCTGAAACTGTTGCTCTGAAACTGCTGCGCTGAATCTCAAGCCCGGAAAGCACAGACCTGAAACTCATGCCCTGAAACTCATGTCCTGAATCTCATGCCCTGAAACTCATGCCCTGAATCTCAAGCCCTGAAACTGCAGCGCTGAAACTGCTGCGCTGAATCTCAAGCCCGGAAACCACAGACCTGAAACTCATGCCCTGAAACTCCTGCCCTCAAACTCATGTCCTGAATCTCATGCCCTGATAATT
>NW_027276815.1:0-34793 GCF_030028105.1 Mobula birostris | reverse complement strand
TCAGGGCATGAGATTCAGGACATGAGTTTCAGTGCAGGAACTTGAGGGCATGAGATTCAGTGCACGAGTTTCAGAGCATGAGATTCAGGGCATGAGATTCAGGGCATGATTATCAGGGCATGAGATTCAGGGCAGGTGTTTCAGGGCATGAGATTCAGGGCATGAGTATCAGGGCAGGAGATTCAGGGCATGAGTTTCAGGGCATGAGTTTCAGGGCAGGAGTTTCAGGGCATGTGATACAGGGCGTGAGTTTCAGGATATGAGATTCATGGCATGAGTTTCAGTGCAGGAGTTTCAGGGCATGAGATTCAGGGCATGAGTTTCAGGGTAGGTGATTCAGGGCAGGAGTTTCAGGACATGAGATTCAGGGCATGAGTTTCAGTGCAGGAACTTGAGGTCATGAGATTCAGTGCACGACTTTCAGAGCGTGAGATTCAGGGCATGAGATTCAGGGCATGAGTTTTAGGACAGGAGATTCAGGGCATGAGTTTCAGGGCATGAGTTTCAGGGCATGAGTTTCAGGGCAGGAGTTTTAGGGCATGAGTTTCAGGGAATGAGATTCAGGGCTTGAGTTTCAGGGCATGAGGTTCAGGGCATGAGTTTCAGGTCATGAGATTCAGGGCATGAGTTTCAGTCCAGGAACTTGAGGGCATGAGATTCAGTGCATGAGTTTCAGAGCATGAGATTCAGGGCATGGTTTTCAGGGCAGGAGATTCAGGGCAGGTGTTTCAGTGCAGGAGTTTCAGGGCATGAGATTCAGGGCATGAGATTCAGGGCATGAGTTTCAGGACAGGAGATTCAGGGCATGAGTTTCAGGGCATGAGTTTCAGGGCAGGAGTTTCAGGGCATGTGATTCAGGGCGTGAGTTTCAGGATATGAGATTCATGGCATGAGTTTCAGTGCAGGAGTTTCAGGGCATGAGATTCAGGGCATGAGTTTTAGGACAGGAGATTCAGGGCATGAGTTTCAGGGCATGAGTTTCAGGGCAGGAGTTTCAGGGCAGGAGTTTCAGGGCAGGAGTTTCAGGGTATGTGATTTAGGGCATGAGTTTCAGGGCATGAGATTCAGGGCTTGAGTTTCAGGGCATGAGGTTCAGGGCATGAGTTTCAGGTCATGAGATTCAGGGCATGAGTTTCAGTCCAGGAACTTGAGGGCATGAGAATCAGTGCATGAGTTTCAGAGCATGAGATTCAGGGCATGAGATTCAGAGCATGATTTTCAGGGCAGGAGATTCAGAGCAGGTGTTTCAGTGCAGGAGTTTCAGGGCATTAGATTCAGGGCATGAGATTCAGGGCATGAGTTTCAGGGCATGAGTTTCAGGGCAGGAGTTTCAGAGCATGTGATTCAGGGCGTGAGTTTCAGGATATGAGATTCAGAGCATGTGATTCAGGGCGTGAGTTTCAGGATATGAGATTCATGGCATGAGTTTCAGTGCAGGAGTTTCAGGGCATGAGATTCAGGGCATGAGTTTCAGTGCATGAGTTTGAGGGCAGGAGTTTCAAGGCATGAGATTCAGCGCATGAGTTTCAGTGCATGAGATTGAGGGAAGGAGTTTCAGGGCATGAGATTCAGGGCATGAGTTTCAGGGCATGAGATCAGGGCAGGTATTTCAGGGCATGTAATTCAGGGCATGAGAGTCTGGGCATATGATTCAGGGCAGGAGTTTTAGGGCATGTGATTCAGGGCATGAGTTTCAGTGCATGAGTTTCAGGGCAGGAGTTTCAGGGTATGTGATTTAGGGCATGAGTTTCAGGGCATGAGATTCAGGGCTTGAGTTTCAGGGCATGAGGTTCAGGGCATGAGTTTCAGGGCATGAGATTCAGGGCATGAGTTTCAGTGCAGGAACTTGAGGGCATGAGATTCAGTGCACGAGTTTCAGAGCATGAGATTCAGGGCATGAGATTCAGGGCATGATTTTCAGGGCAGGAGATTCAGGGCAGGTGTTTCAGTGCAGGAGTTTCAGGGCATGAGATTCAGGGCATGAGATTCAGGGCATGAGTTTCAGGACAGGAGATTCAGGGCATGAGTTTCAGGACATGAGTTTCAGGGCATGAGTTTCAGGGCAGGAGTTTCAGGGCATGTGATTCAGGGCGTGAGTTTCAGGATATGAGATTCATGGCATGAGTTTCAGTGCAGGAGTTTCAGGGCATGAGATTCAGAGCATGAGTTTCAGGGTAGGTGATTCAGGGCAGGAGTTTCAGGACATGAGATTCAGGGCATGAGTTTCAGTGCAGGAACTTGAGGTCATGAGATTCAGTGCACGAATTTCAGAGCATGAGATTCAGGGCATGAGATTCAGGGCATGAGTTTCAGGGCAGGAGATTCAGGGCAGGTGTTTCACTGCAAGAGTTTCAGGGCATGAGATTCAGGGCATGAGATTCAGGGCATGAGATTTAGTACAGGAGATTCAGTGCATGAGTTTCAGGGCATGAGTTTCAGGGCAGGAGTTGTAGGGCATGTGATTCAGGGCATGAGTTTCAGTGCATGAGTTTCAGGGCAGGAGTTTCTGGGTATGTGATTTAGGGCATGAGTTTCAGGGTATGTGATTTAGGGCATGAGTTTCAGTGCATGAGATTCAGGGCTTGAGTTTCAGGGCATGAGGTTCAGGACATGAGTTTCAGGTCATGAGATTCAGGGCATGAGTTTCAGTCCAGGAACTTGAGGGCATGAGATTCAGTGCACGAGTTTCAGAGCATGAGATTCAGGGCATGAGATTCAGGGCATGATTTTCAGGGCAGGAGATTCAGGGCAGGTGTTTCAGTGCAGGAGTTTCAGGGCATGAGATTCAGGGCATGAGATTCAGGGCATGAGTTTCAGGACAGGAGATTCAGGGCATGAGTTTCAGGACATGAGTTTCAGGGCATGAGTTTCAGGGCAGGAGTTTCAGGGCATGTGATTCAGGGCGTGAGTTTCAGGATATGAGATTCATGGCATGAGTTTCAGTGCAGGAGTTTCAGGGCATGAGATTCAGAGCATGAGTTTCAGGGTAGGTGATTCAGGGCAGGAGTTTCAGGACATGAGATTCAGGGCATGAGTTTCAGTGCAGGAACTTGAGGTCATGAGATTCAGTACACGAGTTTCAGAGCATGAGATTCAGGGCATGAGATTCAGGGCATGAGTTTCAGGGCAGGAGATTCAGGGCAGGTGTTTCACTGCAAGAGTTTCAGGGCATGAGATTCAGGGCATGAGATTCAGGGCATGAGATTTAGTACAGGAGATTCAGTGCATGAGTTTCAGGGCATGAGTTTCAGGGCAGGAGTTGAGGGCATGTTATTCAGGGCATGAGTTTCAGTGCATGAGTTTCAGGGCAGGAGTTTCTGGGTATGTGATTTAGGGCATGAGTTTCAGGGCATGAGATTCAGGGCTTGAGTTTCAGGGCATGAGGTTCAGGGCATGAGTTTCAGGTCATGAGATTCAGGGCATGAGTTTCAGTCCAGGAACTTGAGCGCATGAGATTCAGTGCATGAGTTTCAGAGCATGAGATTCAGGGCATGAAATTCAGGGCATGATTTTCAGGGCAGGAGATTCAGGGCAGGTGTTTCAGTGCAGGACTTTCAGGGCATGAGATTCAGGGCATGAGATTCAGGGCTTGAGTTTAAGGGCATGAGTTTCAGGGCATAAGTTTCAGGACATGAGTTTCAGGGAATGAGACTCAGGACATGAGTTTCAGGGCATGAGTTTCAGTGCAGGAACTTGAGGGCAGGAGTTTCAAGGCATGAGATTCAGGGCATGAGTTTCAGTGAATGAGTTTGAGGGCAGCAGTTTCAGGGCATGAGATTCAGGGCATGAGTTTCAGGGCATGAGATTCCGGGCAGGTATTTCAGGGCATGTAATTCAGGGCATGAGTTTCTGGGCAGATGATTCAGGGCAGGAGTTTTAGGGCATGTGATTCAGGGCATGAGTTTCAGTGCATGAGTTTCAGGGCAGGAGTTTCAGGGTATGTGATTTAGGGCATGAGTTTCAGGGCATGAGGTTCAGGGCATGAGTTTCAGGGCATGAGATTCAGGGCATGAGTTTCAGTGCAGGAACTTGAGGGCATGAGATTCAGTGCACGAGTTTCAGAGCATGAGATTCAGGGCATGAGATTCAGGGCATGATTTTCAGGGCAGGAGATTCAGGGCAGGTGTTTCAGGGCATGAGATTCAGGGCATGAGTTTCAGGACAGGAGATTCAGGGCATGAGTTTCAGGGCATGAGTTTCAGGGCAGGAGTTTCAGTGCAGGAACTTGAGGTCATGAGATTCAGTGCACGAGTTTCAGAGCATGAGATTCAGGGCATGAGATTCAGTGCACGAGTTTCAGAGCATGAGATTCAGGGCATGAGATTCAGGGCATGAGTTTCAGGGCAGGAGATTCAGGGCAGGTGTTTCACTGCAAGAGTTTCAGGGCATGAGATTCAGGGCATGAGATTCAGGGCATGAGATTTAGTACAGGAGATTCAGTGCATGAGTTTCAGGGCATGAGTTTCAGGGCAGGAGTTGTAGGGCATGTGATTCAGGGCATGAGTTTCAGTGCATGAGTTTCAGGGCAGGAGTTTCCGGGTATGTGATTTAGGGCATGAGTTTCAGGGCATGAGATTCAGGGCTTGAGTTTCAGGGCATGAGGTTCAGGGCATGAGTTTCAGGTCATGAGATTCAGGGCATGAGTTTCAGTCCAGGAACTTGAGGGCATGAGATTCAGGGCATGAGATTCAGGGCATGAGTTTAAGGGCATGAGTTTCAGGGCATAAGTTTCAGGACATGAGTTTCAGGGAATGAGATTCAGGACATGAGTTTCAGGGCATGAGTTTCAGTGCAGGAACTTGAGGGCATGAGATTCAGGGCATGAGTTTCAGGACAGGAGATTCAGGCCATGAGTTTCAGGGCATGAGTTTCAGGGCATGAGTTTCAGGGCAGAAGTTTCAGGGCATGTAATTCAGGGCGTGAGTTTCAGGATATGAGATTCATGGCATGTGTTTCAGTGCAGGAGTTTCAGGGCATGAGATTCAGGGCATGAGTTTCAGGGCATGAGATTCAGGACAGCAGTTTCAAGGCATGAGATTCAGGGCATGAGTTTCAGTGCATGAGTTTGAGGGCAGGAGTTTCAAGGCATGAGATTCAGGGCATGAGTTTCAGTGCATGAGTTTGAGGGCAGGAGTTTCAGGGCATGAGACTCAGGGCATGAGTTTCAGGGCATGAGATTCAGGGCAGGTATTTCAGGGCATGTAATTCAGGGCATCAGTTTCTGGGCAGATGATTCAGGGCAGGAGTTTTAGGGCATGTGATTCAGGGCATGAGTTTCAGTGCATGAGTTTCAGGGCAGGAGTTTCAGGGTATGTGATTTAGGGCATGAGTTTCAGGGCATGAGGTTCAGGGCATGAGTTTCAGGGCATGAGATTCAGGACATGAGTTTCAGTGCAGGAACTTGAGGGCATGAGATTCAGTGCACGAGTTTCAGAGCATGAGATTCAGGGCATGAGATTCAGGGCATGATTATCAGGGCATGAGATTCAGGGCAGGTGTTTCAGGGCATGAGATTCAGGGCATGAGTATCAGGGCAGGAGATTCAGGGCATGAGTTTCAGGGCATGAGTTTCAGGGCAGGAGTTTCAGGGCATGTGATACAGGGCGTGAGTTTCAGGATATGAGATTCATGGCATGAGTTTCAGTGCAGGAGTTTCAGGGCATGAGATTCAGGGCATGAGTTTCAGGGTAGGTGATTCAGGGCAGGAGTTTCAGGACATGAGATTCAGGGCATGAGTTTCAGTGCAGGAACTTGAGGTCATGAGATTCAGTGCACGACTTTCAGAGCGTGAGATTCAGGGCATGAGATTCAGGGCATGAGTTTTAGGACAGGAGATTCAGGGCATGAGTTTCAGGGCATGAGTTTCAGGGCATGAGTTTCAGGGCAGGAGTTTTAGGGCATGAGTTTCAGGGAATGAGATTCAGGGCTTGAGTTTCAGGGCATGAGGTTCAGGGCATGAGTTTCAGGTCATGAGATTCAGGGCATGAGTTTCAGTCCAGGAACTTGAGGGCATGAGATTCAGTGCATGAGTTTCAGAGCATGAGATTCAGGGCATGGTTTTCAGGGCAGGAGATTCAGGGCAGGTGTTTCAGTGCAGGAGTTTCAGGGCATGAGATTCAGGGCATGAGATTCAGGGCATGAGTTTCAGGACAGGAGATTCAGGGCATGAGTTTCAGGGCATGAGTTTCAGGGCAGGAGTTTCAGGGCATGTGATTCAGGGCGTGAGTTTCAGGATATGAGATTCATGGCATGAGTTTCAGTGCAGGAGTTTCAGGGCATGAGATTCAGGGCATGAGTTTTAGGACAGGAGATTCAGGGCATGAGTTTCAGGGCATGAGTTTCAGGGCAGGAGTTTCAGGGCAGGAGTTTCAGGGCAGGAGTTTCAGGGTATGTGATTTAGGGCATGAGTTTCAGGGCATGAGATTCAGGGCTTGAGTTTCAGGGCATGAGGTTCAGGGCATGAGTTTCAGGTCATGAGATTCAGGGCATGAGTTTCAGTCCAGGAACTTGAGGGCATGAGAATCAGTGCATGAGTTTCAGAGCATGAGATTCAGGGCATGAGATTCAGAGCATGATTTTCAGGGCAGGAGATTCAGAGCAGGTGTTTCAGTGCAGGAGTTTCAGGGCATTAGATTCAGGGCATGAGATTCAGGGCATGAGTTTCAGGGCATGAGTTTCAGGGCAGGAGTTTCAGAGCATGTGATTCAGGGCGTGAGTTTCAGGATATGAGATTCAGAGCATGTGATTCAGGGCGTGAGTTTCAGGATATGAGATTCATGGCATGAGTTTCAGTGCAGGAGTTTCAGGGCATGAGATTCAGGGCATGAGTTTCAGTGCATGAGTTTGAGGGCAGGAGTTTCAAGGCATGAGATTCAGGGCATGAGTTTCAGTGCATGAGTTTGAGGGAAGGAGTTTCAGGGCATGAGATTCAGGGCATGAGTTTCAGGGCATGAGATCAGGGCAGGTATTTCAGGGCATGTAATTCAGGGCATGAGAGTCTGGGCATATGATTCAGGGCAGGAGTTTTAGGGCATGTGATTCAGGGCATGAGTTTCAGTGCATGAGTTTCAGGGCAGGAGTTTCAGGGTATGTGATTTAGGGCATGAGTTTCAGGGCATGAGATTCAGGGCTTGAGTTTCAGGGCATGAGGTTCAGGGCATGAGTTTCAGGGCATGAGATTCAGGGCATGAGTTTCAGTGCAGGAACTTGAGGGCATGAGATTCAGTGCACGAGTTTCAGAGCATGAGATTCAGGGCATGAGATTCAGGGCATGATTTTCAGGGCAGGAGATTCAGGGCAGGTGTTTCAGTGCAGGAGTTTCAGGGCATGAGATTCAGGGCATGAGATTCAGGGCATGAGTTTCAGGACAGGAGATTCAGGGCATGAGTTTCAGGACATGAGTTTCAGGGCATGAGTTTCAGGGCAGGAGTTTCAGGGCATGTGATTCAGGGCGTGAGTTTCAGGATATGAGATTCATGGCATGAGTTTCAGTGCAGGAGTTTCAGGGCATGAGATTCAGAGCATGAGTTTCAGGGTAGGTGATTCAGGGCAGGAGTTTCAGGACATGAGATTCAGGGCATGAGTTTCAGTGCAGGAACTTGAGGTCATGAGATTCAGTGCACGAATTTCAGAGCATGAGATTCAGGGCATGAGATTCAGGGCATGAGTTTCAGGGCAGGAGATTCAGGGCAGGTGTTTCACTGCAAGAGTTTCAGGGCATGAGATTCAGGGCATGAGATTCAGGGCATGAGATTTAGTACAGGAGATTCAGTGCATGAGTTTCAGGGCATGAGTTTCAGGGCAGGAGTTGTAGGGCATGTGATTCAGGGCATGAGTTTCAGTGCATGAGTTTCAGGGCAGGAGTTTCTGGGTATGTGATTTAGGGCATGAGTTTCAGGGTATGTGATTTAGGGCATGAGTTTCAGGGCATGAGATTCAGGGCTTGAGTTTCAGGGCATGAGGTTCAGGGCATGAGTTTCAGGTCATGAGATTCAGGGCATGAGTTTCAGTGCAGGAACTTGAGGGCATGAGATTCAGTGCACGAGTTTCAGAGCATGAGATTCAGGGCATGAGATTCAGGGCATGATTTTCAGGGCAGGAGATTCAGGGCAGGTGTTTCAGTGCAGGAGTTTCAGGGCATGAGATTCAGGGCATGAGATTCAGGGCATGAGTTTCATGACAGGAGATTCAGGGCATGAGTTTCAGGACATGAGTTTCAGGGCATGAGTTTCAGGGCAGGAGTTTCAGGGCATGTGATTCAGGGCGTGAGTTTCAGGATATGAGATTCATGGCATGAGTTTCAGTGCAGGAGTTTCAGGGCATGAGATTCAGAGCATGAGTTTCAGGGTAGGTGATTCAGGGCAGGAGTTTCAGGACATGAGATTCAGGGCATGAGTTTCAGTGCAGGAACTTGAGGTCATGAGATTCAGTGCACGAGTTTCAGAGCATGAGATTCAGGGCATGAGATTCAGGGCATGAGTTTCAGGGCAGGAGATTCAGGGCAGGTGTTTCACTGCAAGAGTTTCAGGGCATGAGATTCAGGGCATGAGATTCAGGGCATGAGATTTAGTACAGGAGCTTCAGTGCATGAGTTTCAGGGCATGAGTTTCAGGGCAGGAGTTGAGGGCATGTGATTCAGGGCATGAGTTTCAGTGCATGAGTTTCAGGGCAGGAGTTTCTGGGTATGTGATTTAGGGCATGAGTTTCAGGGCATGAGATTCAGGGCTTGAGTTTCAGGGCATGAGGTTCAGGGCATGAGTTTCAGGTCATGAGATTCAGGGCATGAGTTTCAGTCCAGGAACTTGAGGGCATGAGATTCAGTGCATGAGTTTCAGAGCATGAGATTCAGGGCATGAAATTCAGGGCATGATTTTCAGGGCAGGAGATTCAGGGCAGGTGTTTCAGTGCAGGACATTCAGGGCATGAGATTCAGGGCATGAGATTCAGGGCTTGAGTTTAAGGGCATGAGTTTCAGGGCATAAGTTTCAGGACATGAGCTTCAGGGAATGAGACTCAGGACATGAGTTTCAGGGCATGAGTTTCAGTGCAGGAACTTGAGGGCATGAGATTCAGGGCATGAGTTTCAGGACAGGAGATTCAGGGCATGAGTTTCAGGGCATGAGTTTCAGGGCAGAAGTTTCAGGGCATGTAATTCAGGGCGTGAGTTTCAGGATATGAGATTCATGGCAAGAGTTTCAGTGCAGGAGTTTAAGGGCAGGAGTTTCAAGGCATGAGATTCAGGGCATGAGTTTCAGTGCATGAGTTTGAGGGCAGGAGTTTCAGGGCATGAGATTCAGGGCATGAGTTTCAGGGCATGAGATTCAGGGCAGGTATTTCAGGGCATGTAATTCAGGGCATGAGTTTCTGGGCAGATGATTCAGGGCAGGAGTTTTAGGGCATGTGATTCAGGGCATGAGTTTCAGTGCATGAGTTTCAGGGCATGAGTTTCAGGGCATGAGATTCAGGGCAGGTATTTCAGGGCATGTAATTCAGGGCATGAGTTTCTGGGCAGATGATTCAGGGCAGGAGTTTTAGGGCATGTGATTCAGGGCATGAGTTTCAGTGCATGAGTTTCAGGGCAGGAGTTTCAGGGCATGAGATTCAGGGCATGAGTTTCAGTGCAGGAACTTGAGGGCATGAGATTCAGTGCACGAGTTTCAGAGCATGAGATTCAGGGCATGAGATTCAGGGCATGATTTTCAGGGCAGGAGATTCAGGGCAGGTGTTTCAGGGCATGAGATTCAGGGCATGAGTTTCAGGACAGGAGATTCAGGGCATGAGTTTCAGGGCATGAGTTTCAGGGCAGGAGTTTCAGTGCAGGAACTTGAGGTCATGAGATTCAGTGCACGAGTTTCAGAGCATGAGATTCAGGGCATGAGATTCAGTGCACGAGTTTCAGAGCATGAGATTCAGGGCATGAGATTCAGGGCATGAGTTTCAGGGCAGGAGATTCAGGGCAGGTGTTTCACTGCAAGAGTTTCAGGGCATGAGATTCAGGGCATGAGATTCAGGGCATGAGATTTAGTACAGGAGATTCAGTGCATGAGTTTCAGGGCATGAGTTTCAGGGCAGGAGTTGTAGGGCATATGATTCAGGGCATGAGTTTCAGTGCATGAGTTTCAGGGCAGGAGTTTCCGTGTATGTGATTTAGGGCATGAGTTTCAGGGCATGAGATTCAGGGCTTGAGTTTCAGGTCATGAGATTCAGGGCATGAGTTTCAGTCCAGGAACTTGAGGGCATGAGATTCAGGGCATGAGATTCAGGGCATGAGTTTAAGGGCATGAGTTTCAGGGCATAAGTTTCAGGACATGAGTTTCAGGGAATGAGATTCAGGACATGAGTTTCAGGGCATGAGTTTCAGTGCAGGAACTTGAGGGCATGAGATTCAGGGCATGAGTTTCAGGACAGGAGATTCAGGCCATGAGTTTCAGGGCATGAGTTTCAGGGCATGAGTTTCAGGGCAGAAGTTTCAGGGCATGTAATTCAGGGCGTGAGTTTCAGGATATGAGATTCATGGCATGTGTTTCAGTGCAGGAGTTTCAGGGCATGAGATTCAGGGCATGAGTTTCAGGGCATGAGATTCAGGACAGCAGTTTCAAGGCATGAGATTCAGGGCATGAGTTTCACTGCATGAGTTTGAGGGCAGGAGTTTCAAGGCATGAGATTCAGGGCATGAGTTTCAGTGCATGAGTTTGAGGGCAGGAGTTTCAGGGCATGAGATTCAGGGCATGAGTTTCAGGGCATGAGATTCAGGGCAGGTATTTCAGGGCATGTAATTCAGGGCATGAGTTTCTGGGCAGATGATTCAGCTCAGGAGTTTTAGGGCATGTGATTCAGGGCATGAGTTTCAGTGCATGAGTTTCAGGGCAGGAGTTTCAGGGTATGTGATTTAGGGCATGAGTTTCAGGGCATGAGGTTCAGGGCATGAGTTTCAGGGCATGAGATTCAGGGCATGAGTTTCAGTGCAGGAACTTGAGGGCATGAGATTCAGTGCACGAGTTTCAGAGCATGAGATTCAGGGCATGAGATTCAGGGCATGATTTTCAGGGCATGAGATTCAGGGCAGGTGTTTCAGGGCATGAGATTCAGGGCATGAGTTTCAGGGCATGAGTTTCAGGGCAGGAGTTTCAGGGCATGTGATACAGGGCGTGAGTTTCAGGATATGAGATTCATGTCATGAGTTTCAGTGCAGGAGTTTCAGGGCATGAGATTCAGGGCAGGAGTTTCAGGACATGAGATTCAGGGCATGAGTTTCAGTGCAGGAACTTGAGGTCATGAGATTCAGTGCACGACTTTCAGAGCGTGAGATTCAGGGCATGAGATTCAGGGCATGAGTTTTAGGACAGGAGATTCAGGGCATGAGTTTCAGGGCATGAGTTTCAGGGCATGAGTTTCAGGGCAGGAGTTTTAGGGCATGAGTTCCAGGGAATGAGATTCAGGGCTTGAGTTTCAGGGCATGAGGTTCAGGGCATGAGTTTCAGGTCATGAGATTCAGGGCATGAGTTTCAGTCCAGGAACTTGAGGGCATGAGGTTCAGTGCATGAGTTTCAGAGCATGAGATTCAGGGCATGATTTTCAGGGCAGGAGATTCAGGGCAGGTGTTTCAGTGCAGGAGTTTCAGGGCATGAGATTCAGGGCATGAGATTCAGGGCATGAGTTTCAGGACAGGAGATTCAGGGCATGAGTTTCAGGGCAGGAGTTTCTGGGTATGTGATTTAGGGCATGAGTTTCAGGGCATGAGATTCAGGGCTTGAGTTTCAGGGCATGAGGTTCAGGGCATGAGTTTCAGGTCATGAGATTCAGGGCATGAGTTTCAGTCCAGGAACTTGAGGGCATGAGATTCAGGGCATGAGATTCAGGGCATGAGTTTAAGGGCATGAGTTTCAGGGCATAAGTTTCAGGACATGAGTTTCAGGGAATGAGATTCAGGACATGAGTTTCAGGGCATGAGTTTCAGTGCAGGAACTTGAGGGCATGAGATTCAGGGCATGAGTTTCAGGACAGGAGATTCAGGCCATGAGTTTCAGGGCATGAGTTTCAGTGCATGAGTTTGAGGGCAGGAGTTTCAGGGCATGAGATTCAGGGCATGAGTTTCAGGGCATGAGATTCAGGGCAGGTATTTCAGGGCATGTAATTCAGGGCATCAGTTTTTGGGCAGATGATTCAGGGCAGGAGTTTTAGGGCATGTGATTCAGGGCATGAGTTTCAGTGCATGAGTTTCAGGGCAGGAGTTTCAGGGTATGTGATTTAGGGCATGAGTTTCAGGGCATGAGGTTCAGGGCATGAGTTTCAGGGCATGAGATTCAGGGCATGAGTTTCAGTGCAGGAACTTGAGGGCATGAGATTCAGTGCACGAGTTTCAGAGCATGAGATTCAGGGCATGAGATTCAGGGCATGATTTTCAGGGCAGGAGATTCATTGCAGGTGTTTCAGGGCATGAGATTCAGGGCATGAGTTTCAGGGCAGGAGATTCAGGGCATGAGTTTCAGGGCATGAGTTTCAGGGCAGGAGTTTCAGGGCATGTGATACAGGGCGTGAGTTTCAGGATATGAGATTCATGGCATGAGTTTCAGTGCAGGAGTTTCAGGGCATGAGATTCAGGGCATGAGTTTCAGTGTAGGTTATTCTGTGTATGAATCAGGGCATGAGATTCAGGGCATGAGTTTTAGGACAGGAGATTCAGGGCATGAGTTTCAGGGCATGAGTTTCAGGGCATGAGTTTCAGGGCAGGAGTTTTAGGGCATGAGTTTCAGGGAATGAGATTCAGGGCTTGAGTTTCAGGGCATGAGGTTCAGGGCATGAGTTTCAGGTCATGAGATTCAGGGCATGAGTTTCAGTCCAGGAACTTGAGGGCATGAGATTCAGTGCATGAGTTTCAGAGCATGAGATTCAGGGCATGATTTTCAGGGCAGGAGATTCAGGGCAGGTGTTTCAGTGCAGGAGGTTTCAGGGCATGAGATTCAGGGCATGAGATTCAGGGCATGAGTTTCAGGACAGGAGATTCAGGGCATGAGTTTCAGGGCATGAGTTTCAGGGCAGGAGATTCAGGGCATGTGATTCAGGGCGTGAGTTTCAGGATATGAGATTCATGGCATGAGTTTCAGTGCAGGAGTTTCAGGGCATGAGATTCAGGGCATGAGTTTTAGGACAGGAGATTCAGGGCATGAGTTTCAGGGCATGAGTTTCAGGGCAGGAGTTTCAGGGCAGGAGTTGTAGGACATGAGTTTCAGTGCATGAGTTTCAGGGCAGGAGTTTCAGGGTATGTGATTTAGGGCATGAGTTTCAGGGCATGAGATTCAGGGCTTGAGTTTCAGGGCATGAGGTTCAGGGCATGAGTTTCAGGTCATGAGATTCAGGGCATGAGTTTCAGTCCAGGAACTTGAGGGCATGAGATTCAGTGCATGAGTTTCAGAGCATGAGATTCAGGGCATGAGATTCAGTGCATGATTTTCAGGGCAGGAGATTCAGAGCAGGTGTTTCAGTGCAGGAGGTTCAGGGCATGAGATTCAGGGCATGAGATTCAGGGCATGAGTTTCAGGGCATGAGTTTCAGGGCAGGAGTTTCAGAGCATGTGATTCAGGGCGTGAGTTTCAGGATATGAGATTCAGAGCATGTGATTCAGGGCGTGAGTTTCAGGATATGAGATTCATTGCATGAGTTTCAGTGCAGGAGTTTCAGGGCATGAGATTCAGGGCATGAGTTTCAGTGCATGAGTTGAGGGCAGGAGTTTCAAGGCATGAGATTCAGGGCATGAGTTTCAGTGCATGAGTTTGAGGGAAGGAGTTTCAGGGCATGAGATTCAGGGCATGAGTTTCAGGGCATGAGATCAGGGCAGGTATTTCAGGGCATGTAATTCAGGGCATGAGATTCTGGGCATATGATTCAGGGCAGGAGTTTTAGGGCATGTGATTCAGGGCATGAGTTTCAGTGCATGAGTTTCAGGGCAGGAGTTTCAGGGTGTGTGATTTAGGGCATGAGTTTCAGGGCATGAGATTCAGGGCTTGAGTTTCAGGGCATGAGATTCAGGGCATGAGTTTCAGTGCAGGAACTTGAGGGCATGAGATTCAGTGCACGAGTTTCAGAGCATGAGATTCAGGGCATGAGATTCAGGGCATGATTTTCAGGGCAGGAGATTCATTGCAGGTGTTTCAGGGCATGAGATTCAGGGCATGAGTTTCAGGGCAGGAGATTCAGGGCATGAGTTTCAGGGCATGAGTTTCAGGGCAGGAGTTTCAGGGCATGTGATACAGGGCGTGAGTTTCAGGATATGAGATTCATGGCATGAGTTTCAGTGCAGGAGTTTCAGGGCATGAGATTCAGGGCATGAGTTTCAGTGTAGGTGATTCAGGGCATGAGATTCAGGGCATGAGTTTTAGGACAGGAGATTCAGGGCATGAGTTTCAGGGCATGAGTTTCAGGGCATGAGTTTCAGGGCAGGAGTTTTAGGGCATGAGTTTCAGGGAATGAGATTCAGGGCTTGAGTTTCAGGGCATGAGGTTCAGGGCATGAGTTTCAGGTCATGAGATTCAGGGCATGAGTTTCAGTCCAGGAACTTGAGGGCATGAGATTCAGTGCATGAGTTTCAGAGCATGAGATTCAGGGCATGATTTTCAGGGCAGGAGATTCAGGGCAGGTGTTTCAGTGCAGGAGTTTCAGGGCATGAGATTCAGGGCATGAGATTCAGGGCATGAGTTTCAGGACAGGAGATTCAGGGCATGAGTTTCAGGGCATGAGTTTCAGGGCAGGAGATTCAGGGCATGTGATTCAGGGCGTGAGTTTCAGGATATGAGATTCATGGCATGAGTTTCAGTGCAGGAGTTTCAGGGCATGAGATTCAGGGCATGAGTTTTAGGACAGGAGATTCAGGGCATGAGTTTCAGGGCATGAGTTTCAGGGCAGGAGTTTCAGGGCAGGAGTTGTAGGACATGAGCTTCAGTGCATGAGTTTCAGGGCAGGAGTTTCAGGGTATGTGATTTAGGGCATGAGTTTCAGGGCATGAGATTCAGGGCTTGAGTTTCAGGGCATGAGGTTCAGGGCATGAGTTTCAGGTCATGAGATTCAGGGCATGAGTTTCAGTCCAGGAACTTGAGGGCATGAGATTCAGTGCATGAGTTTCAGAGCATGAGATTCAGGGCATGAGATTCAGTGCATGATTTTCAGGGCAGGAGATTCAGAGCAGGTGTTTCAGTGCAGGAGGTTCAGGGCATGAGATTCAGGGCATGAGATTCAGGGCATGAGTTTCAGGGCATGAGTTTCAGGGCAGGAGATTCAGAGCATGTGATTCAGGGCGTGAGTTTCAGGATATGAGATTCAGAGCATGTGATTCAGGGCGTGAGTTTCAGGATATGAGATTCATTGCATGAGTTTCAGTGCAGGAGTTTCAGGGCATGAGATTCAGGGCATGAGTTTCAGTGCATGAGTTTGAGGGCAGGAGTTTCAAGGCATGAGATTCAGGGCATGAGTTTCAGTGCATGAGTTTGAGGGAAGGAGTTTCAGGGCATGAGATTCAGGGCATGAGTTTCAGGGCATGAGATCAGGGCAGGTATTTCAGGGCATGTAATTCAGGGCATGAGATTCTGGGCATATGATTCAGGGCAGGAGTTTTAGGGCATGTGATTCAGGGCATGAGTTTCAGTGCATGAGTTTCAGGGCAGGAGTTTCAGGGTGTGTGATTTAGGGCATGAGTTTCAGGGCATGAGATTCAGGGCTTGAGTTTCAGGGCATGAGGTTCAGGGCATGAGTTTCAGGGCATGAGATTCAGGGCATGAGTTTCAGTGCAGGAACTTGAGGGCATGAGATTCAGTGCACGAGTTTCAGAGCATGAGATTCAGGGCATGAGATTCAGGGCATGATTTTCAGGGCAGGAGATTCAGGGCAGGTGTTTCAGTGCAGGAGTTTCAGGGCATGAGATTCAGGGCATGAGATTCAGGGCATGAGTTTCAGGACAGGAGATTCAGGGGATGAGTTTCAGGACATGAGTTTCAGGGCATGTGATACAGGGCGTGAGTTTCAGAATATGAGATTCATGGCATGAGTTTCAGTGCAGGAGTTTCAGGGCATGAGATTCAGGGCATGAGTTTCAGGGTAGGTGATTCAGGGCAGGAGTTTCAGGACATGAGATTCAGGGTATGAGTTTCAGTGCAGGAACTTGAGGTCATGAGATTCAGTGCACGACTTTCAGAGCGTGAGATTCAGGGCATGAGATTCAGGGCATGAGTTTTAGGACAGGAGATTCAGGGCATGAGTTTCAGGGCATGAGTTTCAGGGCATGAGTTTCAGGGCAGGAGTTTTAGGGCATGAGTTTCAGCGAATGAGATTCAGGGCTTGAGTTTCAGGGTATGAGGTTCAGGGCATGATTTTCAGGTCATGAGATTCAGGGCATGAGTTTCAGTTCAGGAACTTGAGGGCATGAGATTCAGTGCATGAGTTTCAGAGCATGAGATTCAGGGCATGATTTTCAGGGCAGGAGATTCAGGGCAGGTGTTTCAGTGCAGGAGTTTCAGGGCATGAGATTCAGGGCATGAGATTCAGGGCATGAGTTTCAGGACAGGAGATTCAGGGCATGAGTTTCAGGGCATGAGTTTCAGGGCAGGAGTTTCAGGGCATGTGATTCAGGGCGTGAGTTTCAGGATATGAGATTCATGGCATGAGTTTCAGTGCAGGAGTTTCAGGGCATGAGATTCAGGGCATGAGTTTTAGGACAGGAGATTCAGGGCATGAGTTTCAGGGCATGAGTTTCAGGGCAGGAGTTTCAGGGCAGGAGTTGTAGGGCATGAGTTTCAGTGCATGAGTTTCAGGGCAGGAGTTTCAGGGTATGTGATTTAGGGCATGAGTTTCAGGGCATGAGATTCAGGGCTTGAGTTTCAGGGCATGAGGTTCAGGGCATGAGTTTCAGGTCATGAGATTCAGGGCATGAGTTTCAGTCCAGGAACTTGAGGGCATGAGATTCAGTGCATGAGTTTCAGAGCATGAGATTCAGGGCATGAGATTCAGTGCATGATTTTCAGGGCAGGAGATTCAGAGCAGGTGTTTCAGTGCAGGAGTTTCAGGGCATGAGATTCAGGGAATGAGATTCAGGGCATGAGTTTCAGGGCATGAGTTTCAGGGCAGGAGTTTCAGAGCATGTGATTCAGGGCGTGAGTTTCAGGATATGAGATTCAGAGCATGTGATTCAGGGCGTGAGTTTCAGGATATGAGATTCATTGCATGAGTTTCAGTGCAGGAGTTTCAGGGCATGAGATTCAGGGCATGAGTTTCAGTGCATGAGTTTGGGGGCAGGAGTTTCAAGGCATGAGATTCAGGGCATGAGTTTCAGTGCATGAGTTTGAGGGAAGGAGTTTCAGGGCATGAGATTCAGGGCATGAGTTTCAGGGCATGAGATCAGGGCAGGTATTTCAGGGCATGTAATTCAGGGCATGAGATTCTGGGCATATGATTCAGGGCAGGAGTTTTAGGGCATGTGATTCAGGGCATGAGTTTCAGTGCATGAGTTTCAGGGCAGGAGTTTCAGGGTATGTGATTTAGGGCATGAGTTTCAGGGCATGAGATTCAGGGCTTGAGTTTCAGGGCATGAGGTTCAGGGCATGAGTTTCAGGGCATGAGATTCAGGGCATGAGTTTCAGTGCAGGAACTTGAGGGCATGAGATTCTGTGCACGAGTTTCAGAGCATGAGATTCAGGGCATGAGATTCAGGGCATGATTTTCAGGGCAGGAGATTCAGGGCAGGTGTTTCAGTGCAGGAGTTTCAGGGCATGAGATTCAGGGCATGAGATTCAGGGCATGAGTTTCAGGACAGGAGATTCAGGGCATGAGTTTCAGGACATGAGTTTCAGGGCATGAGTTTCAGGGCAGGAGTTTCAGGGCATGTGATTCAGGGCGTGAGTTTCAGGATATGAGATTCATGGCATGAGTTTCAGTGCAGGAGTTTCAGGGCATGAGATTCAGAGCATGAGTTTCAGGGTAGGTGATTCAGGGCAGGAGTTTCAGGACATGAGATTCAGGGCATGAGTTTCAGTGCAGGAACTTGAGGTCATGAGATTCAGTGCACGAGTTTCAGAGCATGAGATTCAGGGCATGAGATTCAGGGCATGAGTTTCAGGGCAGGAGATTCAGGGCAGGTGTTTCACTGCAAGAGTTTCAGGGCATGAGATTCAGGGCATGAGATTCAGGGCATGAGATTCAGTACAGGAGATTCAGTGCATGAGTTTCAGGGCATGAGTTTCAGGGCAGGAGTTGTAGGGCATGTGATTCAGGGCATGAGTTTCAGTGCATGAGTTTCAGGGCAGGAGTTTCTGGGTATGTGATTTAGGGCATGAGTTTCAGGGTATGTGATTTAGGGCATGAGTTTCAGGGCATGAGATTCAGGGCTTGAGTTTCAGGGCATGAGGTTCAGGGCATGAGTTTCAGGTCATGAGATTCAGGGCATGAGTTTCAGTCCAGGAACTTGAGGGCATGAGATTCAGTGCACGAGTTTCAGAGCATGAGATTCAGGGCATGAGATTCAGGGCATGATTTTCAGGGCAGGAGATTCAGGGCAGGTGTTTCAGTGCAGGAGTTTCAGGGCATGAGATTCAGGGCATGAGATTCAGGGCATGAGTTTCAGGACAGGAGATTCAGGGCATGAGTTTCAGGACATGAGTTTCAGGGCATGAGTTTCAGGGCAGGAGTTTCAGGGCATGTGATTCAGGGCGTGAGTTTCAGGATATGAGATTCATGGCATGAGTTTCAGTGCAGGAGTTTCAGGGCATGAGATTCAGAGCATGAGTTTCAGGGTAGGTGATTCAGGGCAGGAGTTTCAGGACATGAGATTCAGGGCATGAGTTTCAGTGCAGGAACTTGAGGTCATGAGATTCAGTGCACGAGTTTCAGAGCATGAGATTCAGGGCATGAGATTCAGGGCATGAGTTTCAGGGCAGGAGATTCAGGGCAGGTGTTTCACTGCAAGAGTTTCAGGGCATGAGATTCAGGGCATGAGATTCAGGGCATGAGATTTAGTACAGGAGATTCAGTGCATGAGTTTCAGGGCATGAGTTTCAGTGCATGAGTTTCAGGGCAGGAGTTTCTGGGTATGTGATTTAGGGCATGAGTTTCAGGGCATGAGATTCAGGGCTTGAGTTTCAGGGCATGAGATTCAGGGCATGAGTTTCAGGTCATGAGATTCAGGGCATGAGTTTCAGTCCAGGAACTTGAGGGCATGAGATTCAGTGCATGAGTTTCAGAGCATGAGATTCAGGGCATGAAATTCAGGGCATGATTTTCAGGGCAGGAGATTCAGGGCAGGTGTTTCAGTGCAGGACTTTCAGGGCATGAGATTCAGGGCATGAGATTCAGGGCTTGAGTTTAAGGGCATGAGTTTCAGGGCATAAGTTTCAGGACATGAGTTTCAGGGAATGAGACTCAGGACATGAGTTTCAGGGCATGAGTTTCAGGGTAGGTGATTCAGGGCATGAGATTCAGGGCATGAGTTTTAGGACAGGAGATTCAGGGCATGAGTTTCAGGGCATGAGTTTCAGGGCATGAGTTTCAGGGCAGGAGTTTTAGGGCATGAGTTTCAGGGAATGAGATTCAGGGCTTGAGTTTCAGGGCATGAGGTTCAGGGCATGAGTTTCAGGTCATGAGATTCAGGGCATGAGTTTCAGTCCAGGAACTTGAGGGCATGAGATTCAGTGCATGAGTTTCAGAGCATGAGATTCAGGGCATGATTTTCAGGGCAGGAGATTCAGGGCAGGTGTTTCAGTGCAGGAGTTTCAGGGCATGAGATTCAGGGCATGAGATTCAGGGCATGAGTTTCAGGACAGGAGATTCAGGGCATGAGTTTCAGGGCATGAGTTTCAGGGCAGGAGATTCAGGGCATGTGATTCAGGGCGTGAGTTTCAGGATATGAGATTCATGGCATGAGTTTCAGTGCAGGAGTTTCAGGGCATGAGATTCAGGGCATGAGTTTTAGGACAGGAGATTCAGGGCATGAGTTTCAGGGCATGAGTTTCAGGGCAGGAGTTTCAGGGCAGGAGTTGTAGGACATGAGTTTCAGTGCATGAGTTTCAGGGCAGGAGTTTCAGGGTATGTGATTTAGGGCATGAGTTTCAGGGCATGAGATTCAGGGCTTGAGTTTCAGGGCATGAGGTTCAGGGCATGAGTTTCAGGTCATGAGATTCAGGGCATGAGTTTCAGTCCAGGAACTTGAGGGCATGAGATTCAGTGCATGAGTTTCAGAGCATGAGATTCAGGGCATGAGATTCAGTGCATGATTTTCAGGGCAGGAGATTCAGAGCAGGTGTTTCAGTGCAGGAGTTTCAGGGCATGAGATTCAGGGCATGAGATTCAGGGCATGAGTTTCAGGGCATGAGTTTCAGGGCAGGAGTTTCAGAGCATGTGATTCAGGGCGTGAGTTTCAGGATATGAGATTCAGAGCATGTGATTCAGGGCGTGAGTTTCAGGATATGAGATTCATTGCATGAGTTTCAGTGCAGGAGTTTCAGGGCATGAGATTCAGGGCTTGAGTTTCAGTGCATGAGTTTGAGGGCAGGAGTTTCAAGGCATGAGATTCAGGGCATGAGTTTCAGTGCATGAGTTTGAGGGAAGGAGTTTCAGGGCATGAGATTCATGGCATGAGTTTCAGGGCATGAGATCAGGGCAGGTATTTCAGGGCATGTAATTCAGGGCATGAGATTCTGGGCATATGATTCAGGGCAGGAGTTTTAGGGCATGTGATTCAGGGCATGAGTTTCAGTGCATGAGTTTCAGGGCAGGAGTTTCAGGGTGTGTGATTTAGGGCATGAGTTTCAGGGCATGAGATTCAGGGCTTGAGTTTCAGGGCATGAGGTTCAGGGCATGAGTTTCAGGGCATGAGATTCAGGGCATGAGTTTCAGTGCAGGAACTTGAGGGCATGAGATTCAGTGCACGAGTTTCAGAGCATGAGATTCAGGGCATGAGATTCAGGGCATGATTTTCAGGGCAGGAGATTCAGGGCAGCTGTTTCAGTGCACGAGTTTCAGGGCATGAGATTCAGGGCATGAGATTCAGGGCATGAGTTTCAGGACAGGAGATTCAGGGGATGAGTTTCAGGACATGAGTTTCAGGGCATGTGATACAGGGCGTGAGTTTCAGAATATGAGATTCATGGCATGAGTTTCAGTGCAGGAGTTTCAGGGCATGAGATTCAGGGCATGAGTTTCAGGGTAGGTGATTCAGGGCAGGAGTTTCAGGACATGAGATTCAGGGCATGAGTTTCAGTGCAGGAACTTGAGGTCATGAGATTCAGTGCACGACTTTCAGAGCGTGAGATTCAGGGCATGAGATTCAGGGCATGAGTTTTAGGACAGGAGATTCAGGGCATGAATTTCAGGGCATGAGTTTCAGGGCATGAGTTTCAGTGCAGGAGTTTCAGCGCATGAGATTCAGGGCATGAGTTTCAGTGTAGGTGATTCAGGGCATGAGATTCAGGGCATGAGTTTTAGGACAGGAGATTCAGGGCATGAGTTTCAGGGCATGAGTTTCAGGGCATGAGTTTCAGGGCAGGAGTTTTAGGGCATGAGTTTCAGGGAATGAGATTCAGGGCTTGAGTTTCAGGGCATGAGGTTCAGGGCATGAGTTTGAGGTCATGAGATTCAGGGCATGAGTTTCAGTCCAGGAACTTGAGGGCATGAGATTCAGTGCATGAGTTTCAGAGCATGAGATTCAGGGCAGGAGATTCAGGGCAGGTGTTTCAGTGCAGGAGTTTCAGGGCATGAGATTCAGGGCATGAGATTCAGGGCATGAGTTTCAGGACAGGAGATTCAGGGCATGAGTTTCAGGGCATGAGCTTCAGGGCAGGAGATTCAGGGCATGTGATTCAGGGCGTGAGTTTCAGGATATGAGATTCATGGCATGAGTTTCAGTGCAGGAGTTTCAGGGCATGAGATTCAGGGCATGAGTTTTAGGACAGGAGATTCAGGGCATGAGTTTCAGGGCATGAGTTTCAGGGCAGGAGTTTCAGGGCAGGAGTTGTAGGACATGAGTTTCAGTGCATGAGTTTCAGGGCAGGAGTTTCAGGGTATGTGATTTAGGGCATGAGTTTCAGGGCATGAGATTCAGGGCTTGAGTTTCAGGGCATGAGGTTCAGGGCATGAGTTTCAGGTCATGAGATTCAGGGCATGAGTTTCAGTCCAGGAACTTGAGGGCATGAGATTCACTGCATGAGTTTCAGAGCATGAGATTCAGGGCATGAGATTCAGTGCATGATTTTCAGGGCAGGAGATTCAGAGCAGGTGTTTCAGTGCAGGAGGTTCAGGGCATGAGATTCAGGGCATGAGATTCAGGGCATGAGTTTCAGGGCATGAGTTTCAGGGCAGGAGTTTCAGAGCATGTGATTCAGGGCGTGAGTTTCAGGATATGAGATTCAGAGCATGTGATTCAGGGCGTGAGTTTCAGGATATGAGATTCATTGCATGAGTTTCAGTGCAGGAGTTTCAGGGCATGAGATTCAGGGCATGAGTTTCAGTGCATGAGTTTGAGGGCAGGAGTTTCAAGGCATGAGATTCAGGGCATGAGTTTCAGTGCATGAGTTTGAGGGAAGGAGTTTCAGGGCATGAGATTCAGGGCATGAGTTTCAGGGCATGAGATCAGGGCAGGTATTTCAGGGCATGTAATTCAGGGCATGAGATTCTGGGCATATGATTCAGGGCAGGAGTTTTAGGGCATGTGATTCAGGGCATGAGTTTCAGTGCATGAGTTTCAGGGCAGGAGTTTCAGGGTGTGTGATTTAGGGCATGAGTTTCAGGGCATGAGATTCAGGGCTTGAGTTTCAGGGCATGAGGTTCAGGGCATGAGTTTCAGGGCATGAGATTCAGGGCATGAGTTTCAGTGCAGGAACTTGAGGGCATGAGATTCAGTGCACGAGTTTCAGAGCATGAGATTCAGGGCATGAGATTCAGGGCATGATTTTCAGGGCAGGAGATTCAGGGCAGGTGTTTCAGTGCAGGAGTTTCAGGGCATGAGATTCAGGGCATGAGATTCAGGGCATGAGTTTCAGGACAGGAGATTCAGGGGATGAATTTCAGGACATGAGTTTCAGGGCATGTGATACAGGGCGTGAGTTTCAGAATATGAGATTCATGGCATGAGTTTCAGTGCAGGAGTTTCAGGGCATGAGATTCAGGGCATGAGTTTCAGGGTAGGTGATTCAGGGCAGGAGTTTCAGGACATGAGATTCAGGGCATGAGTTTCAGTGCAGGAACTTGAGGTCATGAGTTTCAGTGCACGACTTTCAGAGCGTGAGATTCAGGGCATGAGATTCAGGGCATGAGTTTTAGGACAGGAGATTCAGGGCATGAGTTTCAGGGCATGAGTTTCAGGGCATGAGTTTCAGGACAGGAGTTTTAGGGCATGAGTTTCAGGGAATGAGATTCAGGGCTTGAGTTTCAGGGCATGAGGTTCAGGGCATGATTTTCAGGTCATGAGATTCAGGGCATGAGTTTCAGTTCAGGAACTTGAGGGCATGAGATTCAGTGCATGAGTTTCAGAGCATGAGATTCAGGGCATGATTTTCAGGGCAGGAGATTCAGGGCAGGTGTTTCAGTGCAGGAGTTTCAGGGCATGAGATTCAGGGCATGAGATTCAGGGCATGAGTTTCAGGACAGGAGATTCAGGGCATGAGTTTCAGGGCATGAGTTTCAGGGCAGGAGTTTCAGGGCATGTGATTCAGGGCGTGAGTTTCAGGATATGAGATTCATGGCATGAGTTTCAGTGCAGGAGTTTCAGGGCATGAGATTCAGGGCATGAGTTTTAGGACAGGAGATTCAGGGCATGAGTTTCAGGGCATGAGTTTCAGGGCAGGAGTTTCAGGGCAGGAGTTGTAGGGCATGAGTTTCAGTGCATGAGTTTCAGGGCAGGAGTTTCAGGGTATGTGATTTAGGGCATGAGTTTCAGGGCATGAGATTCAGGGCTTGAGTTTCAGGGCATGAGGTTCAGGGCATGAGTTTCAGGTCATGAGATTCAGGGCATGAGTTTCAGTCCAGGAACTTGAGGGCATGAGATTCAGTGCATGAGTTTCAGAGCATGAGATTCAGGGCATGAGATTCAGTGCATGATTTTCAGGGCAGGAGATTCAGAGCAGGTGTTTCAGTGCAGGAGTTTCAGGGCATGAGATTCAGGGAATGAGATTCAGGGCATGAGTTTCAGGGCATGAGTTTCAGGGCAGGAGTTTCAGAGCATGTGATTCAGGGCGTGAGTTTCAGGATATGAGATTCAGAGCATGTGATTCAGGGCGTGAGTTTCAGGATATGAGATTCATTGCATGAGTTTCAGTGCAGGAGTTTCAGGGCATGAGATTCAGGGCATGAGTTTCAGTGCATGAGTTTGGGGGCAGGAGTTTCAAGGCATGAGATTCAGGGCATGAGTTTCAGTGCATGAGTTTGAGGGAAGGAGTTTCAGGGCATGAGATTCAGGGCATGAGTTTCAGGGCATGAGATCAGGGCAGGTATTTCAGGGCATGTAATTCAGGGCATGAGATTCTGGGCATATGATTCAGGGCAGGAGTTTTAGGGCATGTGATTCAGGGCATGAGTTTCAGTGCATGAGTTTCAGGGCAGGAGTTTCAGGGTATGTGATTTAGGGCATGAGTTTCAGGGCATGAGATTCAGGGCTTGAGTTTCAGGGCATGAGGTTCAGGGCATGAGTTTCAGGGCATGAGATTCAGGGCATGAGTTTCAGTGCAGGAACTTGAGGGCATGAGATTCTGTGCACGAGTTTCAGAGCATGAGATTCAGGGCATGAGATTCAGGGCATGATTTTCAGGGCAGGAGATTCAGGGCAGGTGTTTCAGTGCAGGAGTTTCAGGGCATGAGATTCAGGGCATGAGATTCAGGGCATGAGTTTCAGGACAGGAGATTCAGGGCATGAGTTTCAGGACATGAGTTTCAGGGCATGAGTTTCAGGGCGGGAGTTTCAGGGCATGTGATTCAGGGCGTGAGTTTCAGGATATGAGATTCATGGCATGAGTTTCAGTGCAGGAGTTTCAGGGCATGAGATTCAGAGCATGAGTTTCAGGGTAGGTGATTCAGGGCAGGAGTTTCAGGACATGAGATTCAGGGCATGAGTTTCAGTGCAGGAACTTGAGGTCATGAGATTCAGTGCACGAGTTTCAGAGCATGAGATTCAGGGCATGAGATTCAGGGCATGAGTTTCAGGGCAGGAGATTCAGGGCAGGTGTTTCACTGCAAGAGTTTCAGGGCATGAGATTCAGGGCATGAGATTCAGGGCATGAGATTCAGTACAGGAGATTCAGTGCATGAGTTTCAGGGCATGAGTTTCAGGGCAGGAGTTGTAGGGCATGTGATTCAGGGCATGAGTTTCAGTGCATGAGTTTCAGGGCAGGAGTTTCTGGGTATGTGATTTAGGGCATGAGTTTCAGGGTATGTGATTTAGGGCATGAGTTTCAGGGCATGAGATTCAGGGCTTGAGTTTCAGGGCATGAGGTTCAGGGCATGAGTTTCAGTTCATGAGATTCAGGGCATGAGTTTCAGTCCAGGAACTTGAGGGCATGAGATTCAGTGCACGAGTTTCAGAGCATGAGATTCAGGGCATGAGATTCAGGGCATGATTTTCAGGGCAGGAGATTCAGGGCAGGTGTTTCAGTGCAGGAGTTTCAGGGCATGAGATTCAGGGCATGAGATTCAGGGCATGAGTTTCAGGACAGGAGATTCAGGGCATGAGTTTCAGGACATGAGTTTCAGGGCATGAGTTTCAGGGCAGGAGTTTCAGGGCATGTGATTCAGGGCGTGAGTTTCAGGATATGAGATTCATGGCATGAGTTTCAGTGCAGGAGTTTCAGGGCATGAGATTCAGAGCATGAGTTTCAGGGTAGGTGATTCAGGGCAGGAGTTTCAGGACATGAGATTCAGGGCATGAGTTTCAGTGCAGGAACTTGAGGTCATGAGATTCAGTGCACGAGTTTCAGAGCATGAGATTCAGGGCATGAGATTCAGGGCATGAGTTTCAGGGCAGGAGATACAGGGCAGGTGTTTCACTGCAAGAGTTTCAGGGCATGAGATTCAGGGCATGAGATTCAGGGCATGAGATTTAGTACAGGAGATTCAGTGCATGAGTTTCAGGGCATGAGTTTCAGTGCATGAGTTTCAGGGCAGGAGTTTCTGGGTATGTGATTTAGGGCATGAGTTTCAGGGCATGAGATTCAGGGCTTGAGTTTCAGGGCATGAGATTCAGGGCATGAGTTTCAGGTCATGAGATTCAGGGCATGAGTTTCAGTCCAGGAACTTGAGGGCATGAGATTCAGTGCATGAGTTTCAGAGCATGAGATTCAGGGCATGAAATTCAGGGCATGATTTTCAGGGCAGGAGATTCAGGGCAGGTGTTTCAGTGCAGGACTTTCAGGGCATGAGATTCAGGGCATGAGATTCAGGGCTTGAGTTTAAGGGCATGAGTTTCAGGGCATAAGTTTCAGGACATGAGTTTCAGGGAATGAGACTCAGGACATGAGTTTCAGGGCATGAGTTTCAGGGTAGGTGATTCAGGGCATGAGATTCAGGGCATGAGTTTTAGGACAGGAGATTCAGGGCATGAGTTTCAGGGCATGAGTTTCAGGGCATGAGTTTCAGGGCAGGAGTTTTAGGGCATGAGTTTCAGGGAATGAGATTCAGGGCTTGAGTTTCAGGGCATGAGGTTCAGGGCATGAGTTTCAGGTCATGAGATTCAGGGCATGAGTTTCAGTCCAGGAACTTGAGGGCATGAGATTCAGTGCATGAGTTTCAGAGCATGAGATTCAGGGCATGATTTTCAGGGCAGGAGATTCAGGGCAGGTGTTTCAGTGCAGGAGTTTCAGGGCATGAGATTCAGGGCATGAGATTCAGGGCATGAGTTTCAGGACAGGAGATTCAGGGCATGAGTTTCAGGGCATGAGTTTCAGGGCAGGAGATTCAGGGCATGTGATTCAGGGCGTGAGTTTCAGGATATGAGATTCATGGCATGAGTTTCAGTGCAGGAGTTTCAGGGCATGAGATTCAGGGCATGAGTTTTAGGACAGGAGATTCAGGGCATGAGTTTCAGGGCATGAGTTTCAGGGCAGGAGTTTCAGGGCAGGAGTTGTAGGACATGAGTTTCAGTGCATGAGTTTCAGGGCAGGAGTTTCAGGGTATGTGATTTAGGGCATGAGTTTCAGGGCATGAGATTCAGGGCTTGAGTTTCAGGGCATGAGGTTCAGGGCATGAGTTTCAGGTCATGAGATTCAGGGCATGAGTTTCAGTCCAGGAACTTGAGGGCATGAGATTCAGTGCATGAGTTTCAGAGCATGAGATTCAGGGCATGAGATTCAGTGCATGATTTTCAGGGCAGGAGATTCAGAGCAGGTGTTTCAGTGCAGGAGTTTCAGGGCATGAGATTCAGGGCATGAGATTCAGGGCATGAGTTTCAGGGCATGAGTTTCAGGGCAGGAGTTTCAGAGCATGTGATTCAGGGCGTGAGTTTCAGGATATGAGATTCAGAGCATGTGATTCAGGGCGTGAGTTTCAGGATATGAGATTCATTGCATGAGTTTCAGTGCAGGAGTTTCAGGGCATGAGATTCAGGGCTTGAGTTTCAGTGCATGAGTTTGAGGGCAGGAGTTTCAAGGCATGAGATTCAGGGCATGAGTTTCAGTGCATGAGTTTGAGGGAAGGAGTTTCAGGGCATGAGATTCATGGCATGAGTTTCAGGGCATGAGATCAGGGCAGGTATTTCAGGGCATGTAATTCAGGGCATGAGATTCTGGGCATATGATTCAGGGCAGGAGTTTTAGGGCATGTGATTCAGGGCATGAGTTTCAGTGCATGAGTTTCAGGGCAGGAGTTTCAGGGTGTGTGATTTAGGGCATGAGTTTCAGGGCATGAGATTCAGGGCTTGAGTTTCAGGGCATGAGGTTCAGGGCATGAGTTTCAGGGCATGAGATTCAGGGCATGAGTTTCAGTGCAGGAACTTGAGGGCATGAGATTCAGTGCACGAGTTTCAGAGCATGAGATTCAGGGCATGAGATTCAGGGCATGATTTTCAGGGCAGGAGATTCAGGGCAGCTGTTTCAGTGCAGGAGTTTCAGGGCATGAGATTCAGGGCATGAGATTCAGGGCATGAGTTTCAGGACAGGAGATTCAGGGGATGAGTTTCAGGACATGAGTTTCAGGGCATGTGATACAGGGCGTGAGTTTCAGAATATGAGATTCATGGCATGAGTTTCAGTGCAGGAGTTTCAGGGCATGAGATTCAGGGCATGAGTTTCAGGGTAGGTGATTCAGGGCAGGAGTTTCAGGACATGAGATTCAGGGCATGAGTTTCAGTGCAGGAACTTGAGGTCATGAGATTCAGTGCACGACTTTCAGAGCGTGAGATTCAGGGCATGAGATTCAGGGCATGAGTTTTAGGACAGGAGATTCAGGGCATGAATTTCAGGGCATGAGTTTCAGGGCATGAGTTTCAGTGCAGGAGTTTCAGCGCATGAGATTCAGGGCATGAGTTTCAGTGTAGGTGATTCAGGGCATGAGATTCAGGGCATGAGTTTTAGGACAGGAGATTCAGGGCATGAGTTTCAGGGCATGAGTTTCAGGGCATGAGTTTCAGGGCAGGAGTTTTAGGGCATGAGTTTCAGGGAATGAGATTCAGGGCTTGAGTTTCAGGGCATGAGGTTCAGGGCATGAGTTTGAGGTCATGAGATTCAGGGCATGAGTTTCAGTCCAGGAACTTGAGGGCATGAGATTCAGTGCATGAGTTTCAGAGCATGAGATTCAGGGCATGATTTTCAGGGCAGGAGATTCAGGGCAGGTGTTTCAGTGCAGGAGTTTCAGGGCATGAGATTCAGGGCATGAGATTCAGGGCATGAGTTTCAGGACAGGAGATTCAGGGCATGAGTTTCAGGGCATGAGCTTCAGGGCAGGAGATTCAGGGCATGTGATTCAGGGCGTGAGTTTCAGGATATGAGATTCATGGCATGAGTTTCAGTGCAGGAGTTTCAGGGCATGAGATTCAGGGCATGAGTTTTAGGACAGGAGATTCAGGGCATGAGTTTCAGGGCATGAGTTTCAGGGCAGGAGTTTCAGGGCAGGAGTTGTAGGACATGAGTTTCAGTGCATGAGTTTCAGGGCAGGAGTTTCAGGGTATGTGATTTAGGGCATGAGTTTCAGGGCATGAGATTCAGGGCTTGAGTTTCAGGGCATGAGGTTCAGGGCATGAGTTTCAGGTCATGAGATTCAGGGCATGAGTTTCAGTCCAGGAACTTGAGGGCATGAGATTCACTGCATGAGTTTCAGAGCATGAGATTCAGGGCATGAGATTCAGTGCATGATTTTCAGGGCAGGAGATTCAGAGCAGGTGTTTCAGTGCAGGAGGTTCAGGGCATGAGATTCAGGGCATGAGATTCAGGGCATGAGTTTCAGGGCATGAGTTTCAGGGCAGGAGTTTCAGAGCATGTGATTCAGGGCGTGAGTTTCAGGATATGAGATTCAGAGCATGTGATTCAGGGCGTGAGTTTCAGGATATGAGATTCATTGCATGAGTTTCAGTGCAGGAGTTTCAGGGCATGAGATTCAGGGCATGAGTTTCAGTGCATGAGTTTGAGGGCAGGAGTTTGAAGGCATGAGATTCAGGGCATGAGTTTCAGTGCATGAGTTTGAGGGAAGGAGTTTCAGGGCATGAGATTCAGGGCATGAGTTTCAGGGCATGAGATCAGGGCAGGTATTTCAGGGCATGTAATTCAGGGCATGAGATTCTGGGCATATGATTCAGGGCAGGAGTTTTAGGGCATGTGATTCAGGGCATGAGTTTCAGTGCATGAGTTTCAGGGCAGGAGTTTCAGGGTGTGTGATTTAGGGCATGAGTTTCAGGGCATGAGATTCAGGGCTTGAGTTTCAGGGCATGAGGTTCAGGGCATGAGTTTCAGGGCATGAGATTCAGGGCATGAGTTTCAGTGCAGGAACTTGAGGGCATGAGATTCAGTGCACGAGTTTCAGAGCATGAGATTCAGGGCATGAGATTCAGGGCATGATTTTCAGGGCAGGAGATTCAGGGCAGGTGTTTCAGTGCAGGAGTTTCAGGGCATGAGATTCAGGGCATGAGATTCAGGGCATGAGTTTCAGGACAGGAGATTCAGGGGATGAATTTCAGGACATGAGTTTCAGGGCATGTGATACAGGGCGTGAGTTTCAGAATATGAGATTCATGGCATGAGTTTCAGTGCAGGAGTTTCAGGGCATGAGATTCAGGGCATGAGTTTCAGGGTAGGTGATTCAGGGCAGGAGTTTCAGGACATGAGATTCAGGGCATGAGTTTCAGTGCAGGAACTTGAGGTCATGAGTTTCAGTGCACGACTTTCAGAGCGTGAGATTCAGGGCATGAGATTCAGGGCATGAGTTTTAGGACAGGAGATTCAGGGCATGAGTTTCAGGGCATGAGTTTCAGGGCATGAGTTTCAGGGCAGGAGTTTTTAGGGCATGAGTTTCAGGGAATGAGATTCAGGGCTTGAGTTTCAGGGCATGAGGTTCAGGGCATGATTTTCAGGTCATGAGATTCAGGGCATGAGTTTCAGTTCAGGAACTTGAGGGCATGAGATTCAGTGCATGAGTTTCAGAGCATGAGATTCAGGGCATGATTTTCAGGGCAGGAGATTCAGGGCAGGTGTTTCAGTGCAGGAGTTTCAGGGCATGAGATTCAGGGCATGAGATTCAGGGCATGAGTTTCAGGACAGGGATTCAGGGCATGAGTTTCAGGGCATGAGTTTCAGGGCAGGAGTTTCAGGGCATGTGATTCAGGGCGTGAGTTTCAGGATATGAGATTCATGGCATGAGTTTCAGTGCAGGAGTTTCAGGGCATGAGATTCAGGGCATGAGTTTTAGGACAGGAGATTCAGGGCATGAGTTTCAGGGCATGAGTTTCAGGGCAGGAGTTTCAGGGCAGGAGTTGTAGGGCATGAGTTTCAGTGCATGAGTTTCAGGGCAGGAGTTTCAGGGTATGTGATTTAGGGCATGAGTTTCAGGGCATGAGATTCAGGGCTTGAGTTTCAGGGCATGAGGTTCAGGGCATGAGTTTCAGGTCATGAGATTCAGGGCATGAGTTTCAGTCCAGGAACTTGAGGGCATGAGATTCAGTGCATGAGTTTCAGAGCATGAGATTCAGGGCATGAGATTCAGTGCATGATTTTCAGGGCAGGAGATTCAGAGCAGGTGTTTCAGTGCAGGAGTTTCAGGGCATGAGATTCAGGGAATGAGATTCAGGGCATGAGTTTCAGGGCATGAGTTTCAGGGCAGGAGTTTCAGAGCATGTGATTCAGGGCGTGAGTTTCAGGATATGAGATTCAGAGCATGTGATTCAGGGCGTGAGTTTCAGGATATGAGATTCATTGCATGAGTTTCAGTGCAGGAGTTTCAGGGCATGAGATTCAGGGCATGAGTTTCAGTGCATGAGTTTGGGGGCAGGAGTTTCAAGGCATGAGATTCAGGGCATGAGTTTCAGTGCATGAGTTTGAGGGAAGGAGTTTCAGGGCATGAGATTCAGGGCATGAGTTTCAGGGCATGAGATCAGGGCAGGTATTTCAGGGCATGTAATTCAGGGCATGAGATTCTGGGCATATGATTCAGGGCAGGAGTTTTAGGGCATGTGATTCAGGGCATGAGTTTCAGTGCATGAGTTTCAGGGCAGGAGTTTCAGGGTATGTGATTTAGGGCATGAGTTTCAGGGCATGAGATTCAGGGCTTGAGTTTCAGGGCATGAGGTTCAGGGCATGAGTTTCAGGGCATGAGATTCAGGGCATGAGTTTCAGTGCAGGAACTTGAGGGCATGAGATTCTGTGCACGAGTTTCAGAGCATGAGATTCAGGGCATGAGATTCAGGGCATGATTTTCAGGGCAGGAGATTCAGGGCAGGTGTTTCAGTGCAGGAGTTTCAGGGCATGAGATTCAGGGCATGAGATTCAGGGCATGAGTTTCAGGACAGGAGATTCAGGGCATGAGTTTCAGGACATGAGTTTCAGGGCATGAGTTTCAGGGCGGGAGTTTCAGGGCATGTGATTCAGGGCGTGAGTTTCAGGATATGAGATTCATGGCATGAGTTTCAGTGCAGGAGTTTCAGGGCATGAGATTCAGAGCATGAGTTTCAGGGTAGGTGATTCAGGGCAGGAGTTTCAGGACATGAGATTCAGGGCATGAGTTTCAGTGCAGGAACTTGAGGTCATGAGATTCAGTGCACGAGTTTCAGAGCATGAGATTCAGGGCATGAGATTCAGGGCATGAGTTTCAGGGCAGGAGATTCAGGGCAGGTGTTTCACTGCAAGAGTTTCAGGGCATGAGATTCAGGGCATGAGATTCAGGGCATGAGATTCAGTACAGGAGATTCAGTGCATGAGTTTCAGGGCATGAGTTTCAGGGCAGGAGTTGTAGGGCATGTGATTCAGGGCATGAGTTTCAGTGCATGAGTTTCAGGGCAGGAGTTTCTGGGTATGTGATTTAGGGCATGAGTTTCAGGGTATGTGATTTAGGGCATGAGTTTCAGGGCATGAGATTCAGGGCTTGAGTTTCAGGGCATGAGGTTCAGGGCATGAGTTTCAGGTCATGAGATTCAGGGCATGAGTTTCAGTCCAGGAACTTGAGGGCATGAGATTCAGTGCACGAGTTTCAGAGCATGAGATTCAGGGCATGAGATTCAGGGCATGATTTTCAGGGCAGGAGATTCAGGGCAGGTGTTTCAGTGCAGGAGTTTCAGGGCATGAGATTCAGGGCATGAGATTCAGGGCATGAGTTTCAGGACAGGAGATTCAGGGCATGAGTTTCAGGACATGAGTTTCAGGGCATGAGTTTCAGGGCAGGAGTTTCAGGGCATGTGATTCAGGGCGTGAGTTTCAGGATATGAGATTCATGGCATGAGTTTCAGTGCAGGAGTTTCAGGGCATGAGATTCAGAGCATGAGTTTCAGGGTAGGTGATTCAGGGCAGGAGTTTCAGGACATGAGATTCAGGGCATGAGTTTCAGTGCAGGAACTTGAGGTCATGAGATTCAGTGCACGAGTTTCAGAGCATGAGATTCAGGGCATGAGATTCAGGGCATGAGTTTCAGGGCAGGAGATTCAGGGCAGGTGTTTCACTGCAAGAGTTTCAGGGCATGAGATTCAGGGCATGAGATTCAGGGCATGAGATTTAGTACAGGAGATTCAGTGCATGAGTTTCAGGGCATGAGTTTCAGTGCATGAGTTTCAGGGCAGGAGTTTCTGGGTATGTGATTTAGGGCATGAGTTTCAGGGCATGAGATTCAGGGCTTGAGTTTCAGGGCATGAGATTCAGGGCATGAGTTTCAGGTCATGAGATTCAGGGCATGAGTTTCAGTCCAGGAACTTGAGGGCATGAGATTCAGTGCATGAGTTTCAGAGCATGAGATTCAGGGCATGAAATTCAGGGCATGATTTTCAGGGCAGGAGATTCAGGGCAGGTGTTTCAGTGCAGGACTTTCAGGGCATGAGATTCAGGGCATGAGATTCAGGGCTTGAGTTTAAGGGCATGAGTTTCAGGGCATAAGTTTCAGGACATGAGTTTCAGGGAATGAGACTCAGGACATGAGTTTCAGGGCATGAGTTTCAGGGTAGGTGATTCAGGGCATGAGATTCAGGGCATGAGTTTTAGGACAGGAGATTCAGGGCATGAGTTTCAGGGCATGAGTTTCAGGGCATGAGTTTCAGGGCAGGAGTTTTAGGGCATGAGTTTCAGGGAATGAGATTCAGGGCTTGAGTTTCAGGGCATGAGGTTCAGGGCATGAGTTTCAGGTCATGAGATTCAGGGCATGAGTTTCAGTCCAGGAACTTGAGGGCATGAGATTCAGTGCATGAGTTTCAGAGCATGAGATTCAGGGCATGATTTTCAGGGCAGGAGATTCAGGGCAGGTGTTTCAGTGCAGGAGTTTCAGGGCATGAGATTCAGGGCATGAGATTCAGGGCATGAGTTTCAGGACAGGAGATTCAGGGCATGAGTTTCAGGGCATGAGTTTCAGGGCAGGAGATTCAGGGCATGTGATTCAGGGCGTGAGTTTCAGGATATGAGATTCATGGCATGAGTTTCAGTGCAGGAGTTTCAGGGCATGAGATTCAGGGCATGAGTTTTAGGACAGGAGATTCAGGGCATGAGTTTCAGGGCATGAGTTTCAGGGCAGGAGTTTCAGGGCAGGAGTTGTAGGACATGAGTTTCAGTGCATGAGTTTCAGGGCAGGAGTTTCAGGGTATGTGATTTAGGGCATGAGTTTCAGGGCATGAGATTCAGGGCTTGAGTTTCAGGGCATGAGGTTCAGGGCATGAGTTTCAGGTCATGAGATTCAGGGCATGAGTTTCAGTCCAGGAACTTGAGGGCATGAGATTCAGTGCATGAGTTTCAGAGCATGAGATTCAGGGCATAAGATTCAGTGAATGATTTTCAGGGCAGGAGATTCAGAGCAGGTGTTTCAGTGCAGGAGTTTCAGGGCATGAGATTCAGGGCATGAGATTCAGGGCATGAGTTTCAGGGCATGAGTTTCAGGGCAGGAGTTTCAGAGCATGTGATTCAGGGCGTGAGTTTCAGGATATGAGATTCAGAGCATGTGATTCAGGGCGTGAGTTTCAGGATATGAGATTCATTGCATGAGTTTCAGTGCAGGAGTTTCAGGGCATGAGATTCAGGGCATGAGTTTCAGTGCATGAGTTTGAGGGCTGGAGTTTCAAGGCATGAGATTCAGGGCATGAGTTTCTGTGCATGAGATCAGGGCAGGTATTTCAGGGCATGTAATTCAGGGCATGAGATTCTGGGCATATGATTCAGGGCAGGAGTTTTAGG
>NW_027276814.1:0-34813 GCF_030028105.1 Mobula birostris | reverse complement strand
AACCTGTCTATCGTCCTCGATGTACAATCCACCCCATCACCAGCCTGTCTGTCGTCCTCGATGTACATACCACCCCATCACCAGCCTGTCTATCGTCCTCGATGTACATTCCACCCCATCACCAGTCTGTCTATCGTCCTCGATGTAAATCCACTCCATCACCAGCCTGTCTATCGTCCTCGATGTACATACCACCCCATCACTAGCCTATCGTCCTCGATGTACATACCACCCCATCAACAGCCTGTCTGTCGTCCTCGATGTACATACCACCCCATCACCAGCCTGTTTATCGTCCCCGATATACAATCCACCCCACCAACAGCCTGTCTATCGTCCTCGATGTACAATCCACACCATCACCAGCCTTTCTATCGTCTTCGATGAAAAATCCACGCCATCACCAGCCTGTCGTTCGTCCTCGATGCACAATCCACCCCATCACCCGCCTGTGTATCGTCCTCAATTTACATACCACCCTATCACCAGCCTGTCTATCGTCCTCGATATACAATCCACCCCATCACCAGCCTGTCTACCGTCCTTATTATACATTCCACCCCATTATAAGCCTGTCTATCGTCCTCGATCTACAATCCACCCCATCACCAGCCTGTCTATCGTCCTCGATGTACAATCCACTCCATCACCAGCCTGTCTATCGTCCTCGATTTACATACCACCCCATCACCAGCCTGTCTATCGTCCTCGATGTACATACCACCCCATCACGAGCCTATCGTCCTCGATGTACATACCACCACATCACGAGCCTGTCTATCGGCCTCGATGTACATACCACACCATCACCAGCCTGTTTATCATCGTCGATGTACAATTCACCCCTTCACCAGCCTGTCTCTCGTCCTCGATGTCAATTCCATCCCATCACCAGCCTGTCTATCGTCCTCGATATACAATCCACCCCATCACCAGCCTGTCTATCGTCCTCGATGTACAATCCACCCCATCACCAGGCTGTCTATAGTCCTCTATGTACAATCCACGCCATCAGCAGCCTGTCATTCTTCCTCGATGTACAATCCACCCCATCACCAGCCTGTCTATCATCCTCGATGTACATACCACCCCATCACCAGCCTGTCTATCGTCCTCGATGTATAATCCACCCACACACCAGCCTGTCTATCGTCCTCGATATACATACCACTGCATCACCAGCCTGTCTATCGTCCTCGATGTACAATCCACCCCATCACGAACCTATCATCCACGATGTACAATCCACCCCATCCCCAGCCTGTCTATCGTCCTCGATGTACAATCCACTCCATCACCAGCCTGTCTATCGTCCTCGATGTACATACCACCCCATCACCAGCCTGTTTATATCCTCGATGTAGAATCCACCCCATCGCCACCCTGTCTATCGACCTTGATGTACATAACACCCCATCACCAGCCTGCCTATCGTCCTCGATATACATACCACCCCATCACCAGCCTGTCTATCGTCCTCGATGTGCAGACCACCCCATCACCAGCCTGTCTATCGTCCTCGATGTACAATCCACCCAATCACGAACATGTCTATCGTCCTCGATGTACAATCCACCCCATCACCACCCTGTTTATATCCTCGATGTACAATCCACCCAATCACCAGCCTGTCGACCTTGATGTACATAACACCCCATCACCAGCCTGTCTATCGTCCTCGATGTACAATTCGCCCCATCACCAGCCGGACTATCGCCCTCGATCTACAATCCACACCATCACCAGCCTCTCTACTGTCCTTCTGATACATTCCACCCCTTCACCAGCCTGTCTATCATCCTCGATGTACTTTGCACCCCATCACCAGTCTGTCTATCATGCATGATTTACAATCCACCCCATCACCAGCCTGTCTCTCGTCCTCGATGTACAATCCACCCCATCACCAAGCTGTCTATAGTCCTCTATGTACAATCCACGCCATCAGCAGCCTGTCATTCGTCCTCGATGTATATACCACCCCATCACCAGCCTGTCTATCGTCCTCATTGTACATACCACCCCAGCACCTGCCTGTCTATCGTCCTCGATGTACAATCCACCCCATCAGCAGCCTGCCTATCGTCCTCGATGTACAATCCACCCCATCACCAGCCTGTCTATCATATTTATTATACATTCCACCCCATCACCAGCCTCTCTATCGTCCTCGATGTAGAATCCACCCCATCACCACCATGTCAGTCGTCCTCGATGTACATTCCACCCCATCACCAGGCTGTCTATCGTCCTCGATATACAATCCACCCCATCACCAGGCTGTCTATCGTCCTCGATATACAATCCACCCCATCACCAGCCTGTCTATCGTCCTCGATGTACATTAATCCCATCACCAGCCTGTCTATCGTCCTCGATATACAATCCACCCCATCACCAGGCTGTCTATCGTCGTCGATGTACAATCCACGCCATCAGCAGCCTGTCATTCGTCCTCGATGTACAATCCACCCCATCACCAGCCTGTCTATCGTCGTCGATGTACAATCCACGCCATCAGCAGCCTGTCATTCGTCCTCGATGTACACTCCACCCCATCACCAGCCTGTCTATCGTCCTCGATATACATACCACCCCATCACCAGCCTGTCTATCGTCCTCGATGTAAAATCCACCCCATCACCAGCCTGTCTATCGTCCTTGGTGTACATAACACCCCATCACCAGCCTGTCTATCGTCCTCGATGTACAATCCACCCCATCACCAGCCTGTCTATCGTCCTCGATGTACAATCCACCCCATCACCAGCCTCTTTATCGTCCTCGATGTACAATCCACCCATCACCAGCCTGTCAGTCGTCCTCGATGTACATTCCACCCCATCACCAGGCTGTCTATCGTCCTCGATATACAATCCACCCCATCACCAGCCGGTCTATCGACCTCGATGTGTATACCACCCCATCACCAGCCTGTCTATCGTCCTCGATGTACATTCCACCCCATCACCACCCTGTCTATCGTCCTCGATGTACAATTCACCCATCACCAGCCTGTCTATCGTCCTCGATGTACAATCCACCCCATCACCAGCCTGTCTATCATCCTCGATGTACAATCCACCCCATCACAAGCCTGTCTATTCTCCTTGATGTACATACCACCCCATTACCAACCTGGCTATCGTCCTCGATGTTCATACCACCCCATCACCAGCCTGTCTATCGTCCTCGATGTATAATCCACCCCAGCACCAGCCTGTCTATCGTCCTCGATGTACAATCCACCCCATCACCAGGCTGTCTATAGTCCTCTATGTACAATCCACGCCATCAGCAGCCTGACATTCGTCCTCAATGTACAATCCACCCACTCACCAGCCTGTCTATCGTCCTCGATGTACATACCACCCCATCACCAGCCTGTCTATCGTCCTCGATGTACATACCACCCCATCACCAGCCTGTCTATCGTCCTCGATGTACAATCCACCCAATCACGAACCTGTCTATCGTCCTCGATGTACAATCCACTCCATCACCAGCCTGTGTATCGTCTTCGATGTACATACCACTCCATCACCAGCCTGTCTATCGTACTCGATGTACATACCACTCCATCACCAGCCTATCTATCGTACTCGATGTACATACCACTCCATCACCAGCCTGTCTATCGTCCTCGATTTACATACCACCCCATCACCAGCCTGTCTATCGTCCTCGAAGTACAATCCACCCCATCACCAGCCTGTCTATCGTCCTTGATGTACATACCACCCCATCACCAGCCTGTCTATCGTCTTCGATGTACAATCCACCCCATCACAAGCCTGTCTATTCTCCTTGATGTACATACCACCCCATTACCAACCTGGCTATCGTCCTCGATGTTCATACCACCCCATCACCAGCCTGTCTATCGTCCTCGATGTGCAATACACAGCATCACCAGCTTGTCTATCGTCCTCGATGTACAATCCACCTCATCACCAGCCTGTATATCGTCCACGATGCACATACCACCCCATCACCAGCTTGTCTATCGTACTCGATGTACAATCCAACCCATCACCAGCCTGTCTATCGTCCTCGATGTACATTCCATCCCATCACCAGCCTGCCTATCGTCCTCGATTTACATACCACCCCATCACCACCCTGTCTATCGTCCTCGATGTTCAATCCATCCCATCACCAGCCTGTCTATCGTCCTCGATGTTCAATCCAACCCATCACCAGCCTGTCTATCGTCCTTATAAAACATTCCACCCCATCACCAACCTGTCTATCGTCCTCGATGTACATAACACCCCATCACCAGCCTGCCTATCGTCCTCGATATACATACCACCCGATCACCAGCCTGTCTATCGTCCTCGATGTACAGACCACCCCATCACCAGCCTGTCTATCGTCCTCGATGTGCAGACCACCCCATCACCAGCCTGTCTATCGTCCTCGATGTACAATCCACCCAATCACGAACATGTCTATCGTCCTCGATGTACAATCCACCCCATCACCAGCCTGTTTATATCTTCGATGTACAATCCACCCAATCACCAGCCTGTCGACCTTGATGTACATAACACCCCATCACCAGCCTGTCTATCGTCCTCGATGTACAATTCGCCCCATCACCAGCCTGACTATCGCCCTCGATGTGCAATCCACTCCATCACCAGCCTGTCTATCGTCCTCGATGTACAATTCGCCCCATCACCAGCCTGACTATCGCCGTCGATGTACATACCACCCCATCACCAGCCTGTCTATCGTCCTCGATGTACAATCCACTCCATCACCAGCCTGTCTATCGTCCTCGATGTACATAACACCCCATCACCAGCCTGTCTATCGTCCTCGATGTACAATTCGCCCCATCACCAGCCTGACTATCGCCCTCGATCTACAATCCACACCATCACCAGCCTGTCTACTGTCCTTCTTATACATTCCACCCCTTCACCAGCCTGTCTATCATCCTCGATGTACTTTGCACCCCATCACCAGTCTGTCTATCATGCATGATTTACAATCCACCCCATCACCAGCCTGTCTCTCGTCCTCGATGTACAATCCACCCCATCACCAAGCTGTCTATAGTCCTCTATGTACAATCCACGCCATCAGCAGCCTGTCATTCGTCCTCGATGTATATACCACCCCATCACCAGCCTGTCTATCGTCCTCGTTGTACATACCACCCCAGCACCTGCCTGTCTATCGTCCTCGATGTACAATCCACCCCATCAGCAGCCTGCCTATCGTCCTCGATATACAATCCACCACATCACCAGCCTGTCTATCGTCCTCGATGTACATTAATCCCATCACCAGCCTGTCTATCGTCCTCGATATACAATCCACCCTATCACCAGGCTGTCTATCGTCGTCGATGTACAATCCACGCCATCAGCAGCCTGTCATTCGTCCTAGATGTACAATCCACCCCATCACCAGCCTGTCTATCGTCGTCGATGTACAATCCACGCCATCAGCAGCCTGTCATTCGTCCTCGATGTACAATCCACCCCATCACCAGCCTGTCTATCGTCCTCGATATACATACCACCCCATCACCAGCCTGTCTATCGTCCTCGATGTAAAATCCACCCCATCACCAGCCTGTCTATCGTCCTTGGTGTACATAACACCCCATCACCAGCCTGTCTATCGTCCTCGATGTACATACCACCCCATCACCAGCCTGTCTATCGTCCTCGATGTACAATCCACCCCATCACCAGCCTGTCTATCGTCCTCGATGTACAATCCACCCCATCACCAGCCTCTTCATCGTCCTCGATGTACAATCCACCCCATCACCAGCCTGTCAGTCGTCCTCGATGTACATTCCACCCCATCACCAGGCTGTCTATCGTCCTCGATATACAATCCACCCCATCACCAGCCGGTCTATCGACCTCGATGTGTATACCACCCCATCACCAGCCTGTCTATCGTCCTCGATGTACATTCCACCCCATCACCACCCTGTCTATCGTCCTCGATGTACAATTCACCCATCACCAGCCTGTCTATCGTCCTCGATGTACAATCCACCCCATCACCAGCCTGTCTATCGTCCTCGATGTACAATCCACCCCGTCACCAGCCTATCGTCCTCGATGTACATTAATCCCATCACCAGCCTGTCTATCGTCCTCGATGTACAATCCACCCCATCACGAGCCTGTCTATCGTCCTCGATATACAATCCACCCCATCACCAGCCTGTCTATCGTCCTCGATGTACATTCCACCCCATCACCAGCCTGTCTATCGTCCTCGATGTACAATCCACCTATCACCAGGCTGTCTATAGTCCTCGATGTACAATCCACCCCATCACCAGCCTGTCTATCGTCCTCGATGTACAATCCACTCCATCACCAACCTGTCTATCGTCCTCGATGTACAATCCACTCCATCACCAGCCTGTCTATCGTCCTCGATGTACATACCACCCCATCACCAGCCTGTCTGTCGTCCTCGATGAACATACCACCCCATCACGAGCCTGTCCATCGTCCTCGATGTACATACCACCCCATTACCAGCCTGTCTATCGTCCTCGATGTACAATCCACCTCATCACCAGCCTGTCAATCGTCCTTATTATACAATCCACCCCATCACCAGTCTGTCTATCGTCCTCGATGTACATTCCATCCGATCACCACCCTGTCTATCGTCCTCGATATGCAATCCACCCCATCACCAGCCTGTCTATCGTCCTTATTATACATTCCACCCCATCACCAGCCTGTCTATCGTCTTCGATGTACAATCCACCCCATCACCAGCCTGTCAATCGTCCTTATTATACAATCCACCCCATCACCAGTCTGTCTATCGTGCTCGATGTACATTCCACCCCATCACCACCCTGTCTATCGTCCTCGATGTACAATTCACCCATCACCAGCCTGTCTATCGTCCTCGATGTACAATCCACCCCATCACCAGCCTGTCTATCGTCCTCGATGTACATACCACCCCATTACCAGCCTGTCTATCGTCCTCGATGTACATACCACCCCATCACCAGCCTGTCTATCGTCCTTATTATAAATTCCACCCCATCACCAGCCTGTCTATCGTCCTCGATGTACAATCCACCTCATCACCAGCCTGTCAATCGTCCTTATTATACAATCCACCCCATCACCAGTCTGTCTATCGTCCTCGATGTACATTCCATCCGATCACCAGCCTGTCTATCGTCCTCGATATGCAATCCACTCCATCACCAGCCTGTCTATCGTCCTTATTATACATTCCACCCCATCACCAGCCTGTCTATCGTCTTCGATGTACAATCCACCCCATCACCAGCCTGTCAATCGTCCTTATTATACAATCCACCCCATCACCAGTCTGTCTATCGTGCTCGATGTACATACCACCCCATCACCAGCCTGTCTATCGTCCTCGAAGTATATTCCAACCCATCACCAGCCTGTCTATCGTCGTCGATGTACAATCCACCCAATCACCAGCCTGTCTATCGTCCTCGATGTACAATCCACCCCACCACCAGCCTGTCTATCGTCCTCGATGTACATACCACCCCATCACCAGCCTGTCTATCTTCCTCGAAAAACAATCCGCCCCATCACCAGCCTGTCCATCGTCCTCGATGTACATACCACGCCATCACCAGCCTGTCTATCATCTTGAATGTACATACCACCCCACCAGCAGCCTGTCTATCGTCCTCGATGTACATACCACCCCATCACCAGCCTGTCTATCGTCCTCGATGTACAATCCACCCCATCAACAGCCTGTCTATCGTCCTCGATGTACAATCCACCCCATCACCAGCCTGTCTATCGTCCTCGATGTACAATCCACCCCATCACCAGCCTGTCTATCGTCCTCGATGTACAATCCACCTATCACCAGGCTGTCTATAGTCCTCGATGTACAATCCACCCCATCACCAGCCTGTCTATCGTCCTCGATGTACAATCCACTCCATCACCAACCTGTCTATCGTCCTCGATGTACAATCCACTCCATCACCAGCCTGTCTATCGTCCTCGATGTACATACCACCCCATCACCAGCCTGTCTGTCGTCCTTATTATAAATTCCACCCCATCACCAGCCTGTCTATCGTCCTCGATGTACAATCCACCTCATCACCAGCCTGTCAATCGTCCTTATTATACAATCCACCCCATCACCAGTCTGTCTATCGTCCTCGATGTACATTCCATCCGATCACCAGCCTGTCTATCGTCCTCGATATGCAATCCACCCCATCACCAGCCTGTCTATCGTCCTTATTATACATTCCACCCCATCACCAGCCTGTCTATCGTCTTCGATGTACAATCCACCCCATCACCAGCCTGTCAATCGTCCTTATTATACAATCCACCCCATCACCAGTCTGTCTATCGTGCTCGATGTACATTCCACCCCATCACCACCCTGTCTATCGTCCTCGATGTACAATTCACCCATCACCAGCCTGTCTATCGTCCTCGATGTACAATCCACCCCATCACCAGCCTGTCTATCGTCCTCGATGTACAATCCACCCCGTCACCAGCCTATCGTCCTCGATGTACATTAATCCCATCACCAGCCTGTCTATCGTCCTCGATGTACAATCCACCCCATCACGAGCCTGTCTATCGTCCTCGATGTACATTCCACCCCATCACCACCCTGTCTATCGTCCTCGATGTACAATTCACCCATCACCAGCCTGTCTGTCGTCCTCGATGAACATACCACCCCATCACGAGCCTGTCCATCGTCCTCGATGTACATACCACCCCATTACCAGCCTGTCTATCGTCCTCGATGTACATACCACCCCATCACCAGCCTGTCTATCGTCCTTATTATAAATTCCACCCCATCACCAGCCTGTCTATCGTCCTCGATGTACAATCCACCTCATCACCAGCCTGTCAATCGTCCTTATTATACAATCCACCCCATCACCAGTCTGTCTATCGTCCTCGATGTACATTCCATCCGATCACCAGCCTGTCTATCGTCCTCGATATGCAATCCACCCCATCACCAGCCTGTCTATCGTCCTTATTATACATTCCACCCCATCACCAGCCTGTCTATCGTCTTCGATGTACAATCCACCCCATCACCAGCCTGTCAATCGTCCTTATTATACAATGCACCCCATCACCAGTCTGTCTATCGTGCTCGATGTACATACCACCCCATCACCAGCCTGTCTATCGTCCTCGAAGTATATTCCAACCCATCACCAGCCTGTCTATCGTCGTCGATGTACAATCCACCCAATCACCAGCCTGTCTATTGTCCTCGATGTACAATCCACCCCACCACCAGCCTGTCTATCGTCCTCGATGTACATACCACCCCATCACCAGCCTGTCTATCTTCCTCGAAAAACAATCCGCCCCATCACCAGCCTTTCCATCGTCCTCGATGTACATACCACGCCATCACCAGCCTGTCTATCATCTTGAATGTACATACCACCCCACCAGCAGCCTGTCTATCGTCCTCGATGTACATACCACCCCATCACCAGCCTGTCTATCGTCCTCGATGTACAATCCACCCCATCAACAGCCTGTCTATCGTCCTCGATGTACAATCCACCCCATCACCAGCCTGTCTATCGTCCTCGATGTACAATCCACCCCATCACCAGCCTGTCTATCGTCCTCGATGTACAATCCACCTATCACCAGGCTGTCTATAGTCCTCGATGTACAATCCACCCCATCACCAGCCTGTCTATCGTCCTCGATGTACAATCCACTCCATCACCAACCTGTCTATCGTCCTCGATGTACAATCCACTCCATCACCAGCCTGTCTATCGTCCTCGATGTACATACCACCCCATCACCAGCCTATCTGTCGTCCTCGATGAACATACCACCCCATCACGAGCCTGTCCATCGTCCTCGATGTACATACCACCCCATTACCAGCCTGTCTATCGTCCTCGATGTACATACCACCCCATCACCAGCCTGTCTATCGTCCTTATTATAAATTCCACCCCATCACCAGCCTGTCTATCGTCCTCGATGTACAATCCACCTCATCACCAGCCTGTCAATCGTCCTTATTATACAATCCACCCCATCACCAGTCTGTCTATCGTCCTCGATGTACATTCCATCCGATCACCAGCCTGTCTATCGTCCTCGATATGCAATCCACCCCATCACCAGCCTGTCTATCGTCCTTATTATACATTCCACCCCATCACCAGCCTGTCTATCGTCTTCGATGTACAATCCACCCCATCACCAGCCTGTCAATCGTCCTTATTATACAATCCACCCCATCACCAGTCTGTCTATCGTGCTCGATGTACATTCCACCCCATCACCACCCTGTCTATCGTCCTCGATGTACAATTCACCCATCACCAGCCTGTCTATCGTCCTCGATGTACAATCCACCCCATCACCAGCCTGTCTATCGTCCTCGATGTACAATCCACCCCGTCACCAGCCTATCGTCCTCGATGTACATTAATCCCATCACCAGCCTGTCTATCGTCCTCGATGTACAATCCACCCCATCACGAGCCTGTCTATCGTCCTCGATGTACATTCCACCCCATCACCACCCTGTCTATCGTCCTCGATGTACAATTCACCCATCACCAGCCTGTCTGTCGTCCTCGATGAACATACCACCCCATCACGAGCCTGTCCATCGTCCTCGATGTACATACCACCCCATTACCAGCCTGTCTATCGTCCTCGATGTACATACCACCCCATCACCAGCCTGTCTATCGTCCTTATTATAAATTCCACCCCATCACCAGCCTGTCTATCGTCCTCGATGTACAATCCACCTCATCACCAGCCTGTCAATCGTCCTTATTATACAATCCACCCCATCACCAGCCTGTCTATCGTCCTCGAAGTATATTCCAACCCATCACCAGCCTGTCTATCGTCGTCGATGTACAATCCACCCAATCACCAGCCTGTCTATCGTCCTCGATGTACAATCCACCCCACCACCAGCCTGTCTATCGTCCTCGATGTACATACCACCCCATCACCAGCCTGTCTATCTTCCTCGAAAAACAATCCGCCCCATCACCAGCCTGTCCATCGTCCTCGATGTACATACCACGCCATCACCAGCCTGTCTATCATCTTGAATGTACATACCACCCCACCAGCAGCCTGTCTATCGTCCTCGATGTACATACCACCCCATCACCAGCCTGTCTATCGTCCTCGATGTACAATCCACCCCATCAACAGCCTGTCTATCGTCCTCGATGTACAATCCACCCCATCACCAGCCTGTCTATCGTCCTCGATGTACAATCCACCCCATCACCAGCCTGTCTATCGTCCTCGATGTACAATACACACTATCACCAGCTTGTCTATCGTCCTCGATGTACATACCACCCCGTCACCAACCTGTCTATCGTCGTCGATGTACAATCCACCCAATCACCAGCCTGACTATCGTCCTCGATGTACATACCACCCCATCACCAGCCTGTCTATCGCCCTCGATGTACATACCACCCCATCACCAGCCTGTCTATCGTCCTCGATGTACAATCCACCCCATCACCAGCCTGTCTATCGTCCTCGATGTACATACCACCCCATCACCAGCCTGTCTATCGTCCTCGATGTACAATACACACCATCACCAGCTTGTCTATCGTCCTCGATGTACAATCCACCTCATCACCAGCCTGTATATCGTCCACGATGCACATAACACCCCATCACCAGCTTGTCTATCGTACTCGATGTACAATCCAACCCATCACCAGCCTGTCTATGGTCCTCGATGTACATTCCATCCCATCACCAGCCTGCCTATCGTCCTCGATTTACATACCACCCCATCACCAGCCTGTCTATCGTCCTCGATGTTCAATCCAACCCATCACCAGCCTGTCTATCGTCCTCGATGTACATACCACCCCATCACTAGCCTATCGTCCTCGATGTACATACCACCCCATCAACAGCCTGTCTGTCGTCCTCGATCTACAATCCACCCCATCACCAGCCTGTCTATCGTCCTCGATGTACAATCCACTCCATCACCAGCCTGTCTATCGTCCTCGATGTACATACCACCCCATCACCAGCCTGTCTATCGTCCTCGATGTACAATACACACCATCACCAGCCTGTCTATCGTACTCGATGTACAATCCAACCCATCACCAGCCTGTCTATCGTCCTCGATGTACATTCCATCCCATCACCAGCCTGCCTATCGTCCTCGATTTACATACCACCCCATCACCAGCCTGTCTATCGTCCTCGATGTTCAATCCAACCCATCACCAGCCTGTCTATCGTCCTCGATGTACATACCACCCCATCACTAGCCTATCGTCCTCGATGTACATACCACCCCATCAACAGCCTGTCTGTCGTCCTCGATCTACAATCCACCCCATCACCAGCCTGTCTATCGTCCTCGATGTACAATCCACTCCATCACCAGCCTGTCTATCGTCCTCGATTTACATACCACCCCATCACCAGCCTGTCTATCGTCCTCGATGTACATACCACCCCATCACGAGCCTATCGTCCTCGATGTACATACCACCACATCACGAGCCTGTCTATCGTCCTCGATGTACATACCACCCCATTACCAGCCTGTCTATCGGCCTCGATGTACATACCACACCATCACCAGCCTGTTTATCATCGTCGATGTACAATTCACCCCTTCACCAGCCTGTCTCTCGTCCTCGATGTCAATTCCATCCCATCACCAGCCTGTCTATCGTCCTCGATATACAATCCACCCCATCACCAGCCTGTCTATCGTCCTCGATGTACAATCCACCCCATCACCAGGCTGTCTATAGTCCTCTATGTACAATCCACGCCATCAGCAGCCTGTCATTCTTCCTCGATGTACAATCCACCCCATCACCAGCCTGTCTATCATCCTCGATGTACATACCACCCCATCACCAGCCTGTCTATCGTCCTCGATGTATAATCCACCCACACACCAGCCTGTCTATCGTCCTCGATATACATACCACTGCATCACCAGCCTGTCTATAGTCCTCGATGTACATGCCACCCCATCACCTGCCTGTCTATCGTCCTCGATGTACAATCCACCCCATCACGAACCTATCGTCCACGATGTACAATCCACCCCATCCCCAGCCTGTCTATCGTCCTCGATGTACAATCCACTCCATCACCAGCCTGTCTATCGTCCTCGATGTACATCCACCCCATCACCAGCCTGTTTATATCCTCGATGTACAATCCACCCCATCGCCACCCTGTCTATCGACCTTGATGTACATAACACCCCATCACCAGCCTGCCTATCGTCCTCGATATACATACCACCCCATCACCAGCCTGTCTATCGTCCTCGATGTGCAGACCACCCCATCACCAGCCTGTCTATCGTCCTCGATGTACAATCCACCCAATCACGAACATGTCTATCGTCCTCGATGTACAATCCACCCCATCACCAGCCTGTTTATATCCTCGATGTACAATCCACCCAATCACCAGCCTGTCGACCTTGATGTACATAACATCCCATCACCAGCCTGCCTATCGTCCTCGATGTACAATTCGCCCCATCACCAGCCTGACTATCGCCCTCGATGTGCAATCCACTCCATCACCAGCCTGTCTATCGTCCTCGATGTACAATTCGCCCCATCACCAGCCTGACTATCGCCGTCGATGTACATACCACCCCATCAGCAGCCTGTCTATCGTCCTCGATGTACAATCCACTCCATCACCAGCCTGTCTATTGTCCTCGATGTACATAACACCCCATCACCAGCCTGTCTATCGTCCTCGATGTACAATTCGCCCCATCACCAGCCTGACTATCGCCCTCGATCTACAATCCACACCATCACCAGCCTGTCTACTGTCCTTCTTATACATTCCACCCCTTCACCAGCCTGTCTATCATCCTAGATGTACTTTGCACCCCATCACCAGTCTGTCTATCATGCATGATTTACAATCCACCCCATCACCAGCCTGTCTCTCGTCCTCGATGTACAATCCACCCCATCACAAAGCTGTCTATAGTCCTCTATGTACAATCCACGCCATCAGCAGCCTGTCATTCGTCCTCGATGTATATACCACCCCATCACCAGCCTGTCTATCGTCCTCGTTGTACATACCACCCCAGCACCTGCCTGTCTATCGTCCTCGATGTACAATCCACCCCATCAGCAGCCTGCCTATCGTCCTCGATGTACAATCCACCCCATCACCAGCCTGTCTATCATATTTATTATACATTCCACCCCATCACCAGCCTCTCTATCGTCCTCGATGTAGAATCCACCCCATCACCACCCTGTCAGTCGTCCTCGATGTACATTCCACCCCATCACCAGGCTGTCTATCGTCCTCGATATACAATCCACCCCATCACCAGGCTGTCTATCGTCCTCGATATACAATCCACCCCATCACCAGCCTGTCTATCGTCCTCGATGTACATTAATCCCATCACCAGCCTGTCTATCGTCCTCGATATACAATCCACCCCATCACCAGGCTGTCTATCGTCGTCGATGTACAATCCACGCCATCAGCAGCCTGTCATTCGTCCTCGATGTAAAATCCACCCCATCACCAGCCTCTCTATCGTCCTCGATGTAGAATCCACCCCATCACCAGCCTGTCTATCGTCCTTGGTGTACATAACACCCCATCACCAGCCTGTCTATCGTCCTCGATGTACATACCACCCCATCACCAGCCTGTCTATCGTCCTCGATGTACAATCCACCCCATCACCAGCCTGTCTATCGTCCTCGATGTACAATCCACCCCATCACCAGCCTCTTTATCGTCCTCGATGTACAATCCACCCCATCACCAGCCTGTCAGTCGTCCTCGATGTACATTCCACCCCATCACCAGGCTGTCTATCGTCCTCGATATACAATCCACCCCATCACCAGCCGGTCTATCGACCTCGATGTGTATACCACCCCATCACCAGCCTGTCTATCGTCCTCGATGTACATTCCACCCCATCACCACCCTGTCTATCGTCCTCGATGTACAATCCACCCCATCACAAGCCTGTCTATTCTCCTTGATGTACATACCACCCCATTACCAACCTGGCTATCGTCCTCGATGTACAATCCACCCCATCACCAGCCTGTCTATCATCCTCGATGTACAATCCACCCCATCACAAGCCTGTCTATTCTCCTTGATGTACATACCACCCCATTACCAACCTGGCTATCGTCCTCGATGTTCATACCACCCCATCACCAGCCTGTCTATCGTCCTCGATGTATAATCCACCCCAGCACCAGCCTGTCTATCGTCCTCGATGTACAATCCACCCCATCACCAGGCTGTCTATAGTCCTCTATGTACAATCCACGCCATCAGCAGCCTGACATTCGTCCTCAATGTACAATCCACCCACTCACCAGCCTGTCTATCGTCCTCGATGTACATACCACCCCATCACCAGCCTGTCTATCGTCCTCGATGTACAATCCACCCAATCACGAACCTGTCTATCGTCCTCGATGTACAATCCACTCCATCACCAGCCTGTGTATCGTCTTCGATGTACATACCACTCCATCACCAGCCTATCTATAGTACTCGATGTACATACCACTCCATCACCAGCCTGTCTATCGTCCTCGACTTACATACCACCCCATCACCAGCCTGTCTATCGTCCTCGAAGTACAATCCACCCCATCACCAGCCTGTCTATCGTCCTTGATGTGCATACCACCCCATCACCAGCCTGTCTATCGTCTTCGATGTACAATCCACCCCATCACAAGCCTGTCTATTCTCCTTGATGTACATACCACCCCATTACCAACCTGGCTATCGTCCTCGATGTTCATACCACCCCATCACCAGCCTGTCTATCGTCCTCGATGTGCAATACACACCATCACCAGCTTGTCTATCGTCCTCGATGTACAATCCACCTCATCACCAGCCTGTATATCGTCCACGATGCACATACCACCCCATCACCAGCTTGTCTATCGTACACGATGTGCAATCCAACCCATCACCAGCCTGTCTATCGTCCTCGATGTACATTCCATCCCTTCACCAGCCTGCCTATCGTCCTCGATTTACATACCACCCCATCACCAGCCTGTCTATCGTCCTCGATGTTCAATCCATCCCATCACCAGCCTGTCTATCGTCCTCGATGTTCAATCCAACCCATCACCAGCCTGTCTATCGTCCTTATTATACATTCCACCCCATCACCAACCTGTCTATCGTCCTCGATGTACATAACACCCCATCACCAGCCTGCCTATCGTCCTCGATATACATACCACCCCATCACCAGCCTGTCTATCGTCCTCGATGTACAGACCACCCCATCACCAGCCTGTCTATCGTCCTCGATGTGCAGACCACCCCATCACCAGCCTGTCTATCGTCCTCGATGTACAATCCACCCACTCACCAGCCTGTCTATCGTCCTCGATGTACATACCACCCCATCACCAGCCTGTCTATCGTCCTCGATGTACATACCACCCCATCACCAGCCTGTCTATCGTCCTCGATGTACAATCCACCCAATCACGAACCTGTCTATCGTCCTCGATGTACAATCCACTCCATCACCAGCCTGTGTATCGTCTTCGATGTACATACCACTCCATCACCAGCCTATCTATCGTACTCGATGTACATACCACTCCATCACCAGCCTGTCTATCGTCCTCGACTTACATACCACCCCATCACCAGCCTGTCTATTGTCCTCGAAGTACAATCCACCCCATCACCAGCCTGTCTATCGTCCTTGATGTACATACCACCCCATCACCAGCCTGTCTATCGTCTTCGATGTACAATCCACCCCATCACAAGCCTGTCTATTCTCCTTGATGTACATACCACCCCATTACCAACCTGGCTATCGTCCTCGATGTTCATACCACCCCGTCACCAGCCTGTCTATCGTCCTCGATGTGCAATACACACCATCACCAGCTTGTCTATCGTCCTCGATGTACAATCCACCTCATCACCAGCCTGTATATCGTCCACGATGCACATACCACCCCATCACCAGCTTGTCTATCGTACTCGATGTACAATCCAACCCATCACCAGCCTGTCTATCGTCCTCGATGTACATTCCATCCCATCACCAGCCTGCCTATCGTCCTCGATTTACATACCACCCCATCACCAGCCTGTCTATCGTCCTTATTATACATTCCACCCCATCACCAACCTGTCTATCGTCCTCGATGTTCAATCCAACCCATCACCAGCCTGTCTATCGTCCTTATTATACATTCCACCCCATCACCAACCTGTCTATCGTCCTCGATGTACATAACACCCCATCACCAGCCTGCCTATCGTCCTCGATATACATACCACCCCATCACCAGACTGTCTATCGTCCTCGATGTACATTCCACCCCATCACCACCCTGTCTATCGTCCTCGATGTACAATTCACCCATCACCAGCCTGTCTATCGTCCTCGATGTACAATCCACCCCATCACCAGCCTGTCTATCGTCCTCGATGTACAATCCACCCCGTCACCAGCCTATCGTCCTCGATGTACATTAATCCCATCACCAGCCTGTCTATCGTCCTCGATGTACATTCCACCCCATCACCAGCCTGTCTATCGTCCTCGATGTACAATCCACCTATCACCAGGCTGTCTATAGTCCTCGATGTACAATCCACCCCATCACCAGCCTGTCTATCGTCCTCGATGTACAATCCACTCCATCACCAACCTGTCTATCGTCCTCGATGTACAATCCACTCCATCACCAGCCTGTCTATCGTCCTCGATGTACATACCACCCCATCACCAGCCTGTCTGTCGTCCTCGATGAACATACCACCCCATCACGAGCCTGTCCATCGTCCTCGATGTACATACCACCCCATTACCAGCCTGTCTATCGTCCTCGATGTACATACCACCCCATCACCAGCCTGTCTATCGTCCTTATTATAAATTCCACCCCATCACCAGCCTGTCTATCGTCCTCGATGTACAATCCACCTCATCACCAGCCTGTCAATCGTCCTTATTATACAATCCACCCCATCACCAGTCTGTCTATCGTCCTCGATGTACATTCCATCCGATCACCAGCCTGTCTATCGTCCTCGATATGCAATCCACCCCATCACCAGCCTGTCTATCGTCCTTATTATACATTCCACCCCATCACCAGCCTGTCTATCGTCTTCGATGTACAATCCACCCCATCACCAGCCTGTCAATCGTCCTTATTATACAATCCACCCCATCACCAGTCTGTCTATCGTGCTCGATGTACATTCCACCCCATCACCACCCTGTCTATCGTCCTCGATGTACAATTCACCCATCACCAGCCTGTCTATCGTCCTCGATGTACAATCCACCCCATCACGAGCCTGTCTATCGTCCTCGATGTACAATCCACCCCATCACCAGCCTGTCTATCGTCCTCGATGTACATTCCACCCCATCACCAGCCTGTCTATCGTCCTCGATGTACAATCCACCTATCACCAGGCTGTCTATAGTCCTCGATGTACAATCCACCCCATCACCAGCCTGTCTATCGTCCTCGATGTACAATCCACTCCATCACCAACCTGTCTATCGTCCTCGATGTACAATCCACTCCATCACCAGCCTGTCTATCGTCCTCGATGTACATACCACCCCATCACCAGCCTGTCTGTCGTCCTCGATGAACATACCACCCCATCACGAGCCTGTCCATCGTCCTCGATGTACATACCACCCCATTACCAGCCTGTCTATCGTCCTCGATGTACATACCACCCCATCACCAGCCTGTCTATCGTCCTTATTATAAATTCCACCCCATCACCAGCCTGTCTATCGTCCTCGATGTACAATCCACCTCATCACCAGCCTGTCAATCGTCCTTATTATACAATCCACCCCATCACCAGTCTGTCTATCGTCCTCGATGTACATTCCATCCGATCACCAGCCTGTCTATCGTCCTCGATATGCAATCCACCCCAACACCAGCCTGTCTATCGTCCTTATTATACATTCCACCCCATCACCAGCCTGTCTATCGTCTTCGATGTACAATCCACCCCATCACCAGCCTGTCAATCGTCCTTATTATACAATCCACCCCATCACCAGTCTGTCTATCGTGCTCGATGTACATTCCACCCCATCACCACCCTGTCTATCGTCCTCGATGTACAATTCACCCATCACCAGCCTGTCTATCGTCCTCGATGTACAATCCACCCCATCACCAGCCTGTCTATCGTCCTCGATGTACAATCCACCCCGTCACCAGCCTATCGTCCTCGATGTACATTAATCCCATCACCAGCCTGTCTATCGTCCTCGATGTACAATCCACCCCATCACGAGCCTGTCTATCGTCCTCGATGTACATTCCACCCCATCACCACCCTGTCTATCGTCCTCGATGTACAATTCACCCATCACCAGCCTGTCTGTCGTCCTCGATGAACATACCACCCCATCACGAGCCTGTCTATCGTCCTCGAAGTACAATCCACCCCATCACCAGCCTGTCTATCGTCCTTGATGTGCATACCACCCCATCACCAGCCTGTCTATCGTCTTCGATGTACAATCCACCCCATCACAAGCCTGTCTATTCTCCTTGATGTACATACCACCCCATTACCAACCTGGCTATCGTCCTCGATGTTCATACCACCCCATCACCAGCCTGTCTATCGTCCTCGATGTGCAATACACACCATCACCAGCTTGTCTATCGTCCTCGATGTACAATCCACCTCATCACCAGCCTGTATATCGTCCACGATGCACATACCACCCCATCACCAGCTTGTCTATCGTACACGATGTGCAATCCAACCCATCACCAGCCTGTCTATCGTCCTCGATGTACATTCCATCCCTTCACCAGCCTGCCTATCGTCCTCGATTTACATACCACCCCATCACCAGCCTGTCTATCGTCCTCGATGTTCAATCCATCCCATCACCAGCCTGTCTATCGTCCTCGATGTTCAATCCAACCCATCACCAGCCTGTCTATCGTCCGTATTATACATTCCACCCCATCACCAACCTGTCTATCGTCCTCGATGTACATAACACCCCATCACCAGCCTGCCTATCGTCCTCGATATACATACCACCCCATCACCAGCCTGTCTATCGTCCTCGATGTACAGACCACCCCATCACCAGCCTGTCTATCGTCCTCGATGTGCAGACCACCCCATCACCAGCCTGTCTATCGTCCTCGATGTACAATCCACCCACTCACCAGCCTGTCTATCGTCCTCGATGTACATACCACCCCATCACCAGCCTGTCTATCGTCCTCGATGTACATACCACCCCATCACCAGCCTGTCTATCGTCCTCGATGTACAATCCACCCAATCACGAACCTGTCTATCGTCCTCGATGTACAATCCACTCCATCACCAGCCTGTGTATCGTCTTCGATGTACATACCACTCCATCACCAGCCTATCTATCGTACTCGATGTACATACCACTCCATCACCAGCCTGTCTATCGTCCTCGACTTACATACCACCCCATCACCAGCCTGTCTATTGTCCTCGAAGTACAATCCACCCCATCACCAGCCTGTCTATCGTCCTTGATGTACATACCACCCCATCACCAGCCTGTCTATCGTCTTCGATGTACAATCCACCCCATCACAAGCCTGTCTATTCTCCTTGATGTACATACCACCCCATTACCAACCTGGCTATCGTCCTCGATGTTCATACCACCCCGTCACCAGCCTGTCTATCGTCCTCGATGTGCAATACACACCATCACCAGCTTGTCTATCGTCCTCGATGTACAATCCACCTCATCACCAGCCTGTATATCGTCCACGATGCACATACCACCCCATCACCAGCTTGTCTATCGTACTCGATGTACAATCCAACCCATCACCAGCCTGTCTATCGTCCTCGATGTACATTCCATCCCATCACCAGCCTGCCTATCGTCCTCGATTTACATACCACCCCATCACCAGCCTGTCTATCGTCCTTATTATACATTCCACCCCATCACCAACCTGTCTATCGTCCTCGATGTTCAATCCAACCCATCACCAGCCTGTCTATCGTCCTTATTATACATTCCACCCCATCACCAACCTGTCTATCGTCCTCGATGTACATAACACCCCATCACCAGCCTGCCTATCGTCCTCGATATACATACCACCCCATCACCAGACTGTCTATCGTCCTCGATGTACAGACCACCCCATCACCAGCCTGTCTATCGTCCTCGATGTACAATCCACTCCATCACCAGCCTGTCTATCGTCCTCGATGTAAATACCACCCCATCACCAGCCTGTCCATCGTCCTCGATGTACATACCACCCCATTACCAGCCTGTCTATCGTCCTCGATGTACATACCACCACATCACCAGCCTGTCTATCGTCCTCGATGTTCAATCCACCCCATCAGCAGCCTGTCATTCGTCCTCTATGTACAATCCACCCCATCAGCAGCCTGACATTCGTCCTCAATGTACAATCCACCCACTCACCAGCCTGTCTATCGTCCTCGATATACAATCCACCCCATCACCAGCCGGTCTATCGACCTCGATGTGTATACCACCCCATCACCAGCCTGTCTATCGTCCTCGATGTACATTCCACCCCATCACCACCCTGTCTATCGTCCTCGATGTACAATTCACCCATCACCAGCCTGTCTATCGTCCTCGATGTACAATCCACCCCATCACCAGCCTGTCTATCGTCCTCGATGTACAATCCACCCCGTCACCAGCCTATCGTCCTCGATGTACATTAATCCCATCACCAGCCTGTCTATCGTCCTCGATGTACATTCCACCCCATCACCAGCCTGTCTATCGTCCTCGATGTACAATCCACCTATCACCAGGCTGTCTATAGTCCTCGATGTACAATCCACCCCATCACCAGCCTGTCTATCGTCCTCGATGTACAATCCACTCCATCACCAACCTGTCTATCGTCCTCGATGTACAATCCACTCCATCACCAGCCTGTCTATCGTCCTCGATGTACATACCACCCCATCACCAGCCTGTCTGTCGTCCTCGATGAACATACCACCCCATCACGAGCCTGTCCATCGTCCTCGATGTACATACCACCCCATTACCAGCCTGTCTATCGTCCTCGATGTACATACCACCCCATCACCAGCCTGTCTATCGTCCTTATTATAAATTCCACCCCATCACCAGCCTGTCTATCGTCCTCGATGTACAATCCACCTCATCACCAGCCTGTCAATCGTCCTTATTATACAATCCACCCCATCACCAGTCTGTCTATCGTCCTCGATGTACATTCCATCCGATCACCAGCCTGTCTATCGTCCTCGATATGCAATCCACCCCATCACCAGCCTGTCTATCGTCCTTATTATACATTCCACCCCATCACCAGCCTGTCTATCGTCTTCGATGTACAATCCACCCCATCACCAGCCTGTCAATCGTCCTTATTATACAATCCACCCCATCACCAGTCTGTCTATCGTGCTCGATGTACATTCCACCCCATCACCACCCTGTCTATCGTCCTCGATGTACAATTCACCCATCACCAGCCTGTCTATCGTCCTCGATGTACAATCCACCCCATCACGAGCCTGTCTATCGTCCTCGATGTACAATCCACCCCATCACCAGCCTGTCTATCGTCCTCGATGTACATTCCACCCCATCACCAGCCTGTCTATCGTCCTCGACGTACAATCCACCTATCACCAGGCTGTCTATAGTCCTCGATGTACAATCCACCCCATCACCAGCCTGTCTATCGTCCTCGATGTACAATCCACTCCATCACCAACCTGTCTATCGTCCTCGATGTACAATCCACTCCATCACCAGCCTGTCTATCGTCCTCGATGTACATACCACCCCATCACCAGCCTGTCTGTCGTCCTCGATGAACATACCACCCCATCACGAGCCTGTCCATCGTCCTCGATGTACATACCACCCCATTACCAGCCTGTCTATCGTCCTCGATGTACATACCACCCCATCACCAGCCTGTCTATCGTCCTTATTATAAATTCCACCCCATCACCAGCCTGTCTATCGTCCTCGATGTACAATCCACCTCATCACCAGCCTGTCAATCGTCCTTATTATACAATCCACCCCATCACCAGTCTGTCTATCGTCCTCGATGTACATTCCATCCGATCACCAGCCTGTCTATCGTCCTCGATATGCAATCCACCCCAACACCAGCCTGTCTATCGTCCTTATTATACATTCCACCCCATCACCAGCCTGTCTATCGTCTTCGATGTACAATCCACCCCATCACCAGCCTGTCAATCGTCCTTATTATACAATCCACCCCATCACCAGTCTGTCTATCGTGCTCGATGTACATTCCACCCCATCACCACCCTGTCTATCGTCCTCGATGTACAATTCACCCATCACCAGCCTGTCTATCGTCCTCGATGTACAATCCACCCCATCACCAGCCTGTCTATCGTCCTCGATGTACAATCCACCCCGTCACCAGCCTATCGTCCTCGATGTACATTAATCCCATCACCAGCCTGTCTATCGTCCTCGATGTACAATCCACCCCATCACGAGCCTGTCTATCGTCCTCGATGTACATTCCACCCCATCACCACCCTGTCTATCGTCCTCGATGTACAATTCACCCATCACCAGCCTGTCTGTCGTCCTCGATGAACATACCACCCCATCACGAGCCTGTCCATCGTCCTCGATGTACATACCACGCCATTACCAGCCTGTCTATCGTCCTCGATGTACATACCACCCCATCACCAGCCTGTCTATCGTCCTTATTATAAATTCCACCCCATCACCAGCCTGTCTATCGTCCTCGATGTACAATCCACCTCATCACCAGCCTGTCAATCGTCCTTATTATACAATCCACCCCATCACCAGTCTGTCTATCGTCCTCGATGTACATTCCATCCGATCACCAGCCTGTCTATCGTCCTCGATATGCAATCCACCCCATCACCAGCCTGTCTATCGTCCTTATTATACATTCCACCCCATCACCAGCCTGTCTATCGTCTTCGATGTGCAATCCACCCCATCACCAGCCTGTCAATCGTCCTTATTATACAATCCACCCCATCACCAGTCTGTCTATCGTGCTCGATGTACATACCACCCCATCACCAGCCTGTCTATCGTCCTCGAAGTATATTCCAACCCATCACCAGCCTGTCTATCGTCGTCGATGTACAATCCACCCAATCACCAACCTGTCTATCGTCCTCGATGTACAATCCACCCCACCACCAGCCTGTCTATCGTCCTCGATGTACATACCACCCCATCACCAGCCTGTCTATCTTCCTCGAAAAACAATCCGCCCCATCACCAGCCTGTCCATCGTCCTCGATGTACATACCACGCCATCACCAGCCTGTCTATCATCTTGAATGTACATACCACCCCACCAGCAGCCTGTCTATCGTCCTCGATGTACATACCACCCCATCACCAGCCTGTCTATCGTCCTCGATGTACAATCCACCCCATCAACAGCCTGTCTATCGTCCTCGATGTACAATCCACCCCATCACCAGCCTGTCTATCGTCCTCGATGTACAATCCACCCCATCACCAGCCTGTCTATCGTCCTCGATGTACAATACACACTATCACCAGCTTGTCTATCGTCCTCGATGTACATACCACCCCGTCACCAACCTGTCTATCGTCGTCGATGTACAATCCACCCAATCACCAGCCTGACTATCGTCCTCGATGTACATACCACCCCATCACCAGCCTGTCTATCGCCCTCGATGTACATACCACCCCATCACCAGCCTGTCTATCGTCCTCGATGTACAATCCACCCCATCACCAGCCTGTCTATCGTCCTCGATGTACATACCACCCCATCAAAGCCTGTCTATCGTCCTCGATGTACAATACACACCATCACCAGCTTGTCTATCGTCCTCGATGTACAATCCACCTCATCACCAGCCTGTATATCGTCCACGATGCACATAACACCCCATCACCAGCTTGTCTATCGTACTCGATGTACAATCCAACCCATCACCAGCCTGTCTATCGTCCTCGATGTACATTCCATCCCATCACCAGCCTGCCTATCGTCCTCGATTTACATACCACCCCATCACCAGCCTGTCTATCGTCCTCGATGTTCAATCCAACCCATCACCAGCCTGTCTATCGTCCTCGATGTACATACCACCCCATCACTAGCCTATCGTCCTCGATGTACATACCACCCCATCAACAGCCTGTCTGTCGTCCTCGATGTACATACCACCCCATCACCAGCCTGTTTATCGTCCCCGATATACAATCCACCCCACCAACAGCCTGTCTATCGTCCTCGATGTACAATCCACACCATCACCAGCCTTTCTATCGTCTTCGATGAAAAATCCACGCCATCACCAGCCTGTCATTCGTCCTCGATGTACAATCCACCCCATCACCCGCCTGTGTATCGTCCTCAATTTACATACCACCCCATCACCAGCCTGTCTATCGTCCTCGATGTACATACCACCCCATCACGAGCCTATCGTCCTCGATGTACATACCACCACATCACGAGCCTGTCTATCGTCCTCGATGTACATACCACCCCATCACCAGCCTGTCTATCGTCCTTATTATGAATTCCACCCCATCACCAGCCTGTCTATCGTCCTCGATGTACAATCCACCTCATCACCAGCCTGTCAATCGTCCTTATTATACAATCCACCCCATCACCAGTCTGTCTATCATCCTCGATGTACATTCCATCCGATCACCAGCCTGTCTATCGTCCTCGATATGCAATCCACCCCATCACCAGCCTGTCTATCGTCCTTATTATACATTCCACCCCATCACCAGCCTGTCTATCGTCTTCGATGTACAATCCACCCCATCACCAGCCTGTCAATCGTCCTTATTATACAATCCACCCCATCACCAGTCTGTCTATCGTGCTCGATGTACATTCCACCCCATCACCACCCTGTCTATCGTCCTCGATGTACAATTCACCCCATCACCAGCCTGTCTATCGTCCTCGATGTACAATCCACCCCATCACCAGCCTGTCTATCGCCTCGATGTACAATCCACCCCGTCACCAGCCTATCGTCCTCGATGTACATTAATCCCATCACCAGCCTGTCTATCGTCCTCGATGTACAATCCACCCCATCACGAGCCTGTCTATCGTCCTCGATGTACATTCCACCCCATCACCACCCTGTCTATCGTCCTCGATGTACAATTCACCCATCACCAGCCTGTCTGTCGTCCTCGATGAACATACCACCCCATCACGAGCCTGTCCATCGTCCTCGATGTACATACCACCCCATTACCAGCCTGTCTATCGTCCTCGATGTACATACCACCCCATCACCAGCCTGTCTATCGTCCTTATTATAAATTCCACCCATCACCAGCCTGTCTATCGTCCTCGATGTACAATCCACCTCATCACCAGCCTGTCAATCGTCCTTATTATACAATCCACCCCATCACCAGTCTGTCTATCGTCCTCGATGTACATTCTCATCCGATCACCAGCCTGTCTATCGTCCTCGATATGCAATCCACCCCATCACCAGCCTGTCTATCGTCCTTATTATACATTCCACCCCATCACCAGCCTGTCTATCGTCTTCGATGTACAATCCACCCCATCACCAGCCTGTCAATCGTCCTTATTATACAATCCACCCCATCACCAGTCTGTCTATCGTGCTCGATGTACATACCACCCCATCACCAGCCTGTCTATCGTCCTCGAAGTATATTCCAACCCATCACCAGCCTGTCTATCGTCGTCGATGTACAATCCACCCAATCACCAGCCTGTCTATCGTCCTCGATGTACAATCCACCCCACCACCAGCCTGTCTATCGTCCTCGATGTACATACCACCCCATCACCAGCCTGTCTATCTTCCTCGAAAAACAATCCGCCCCATCACACCAGCCTGTCCATCGTCCTCGATGTACATACCACGCCATCACCAGCCTGTCTATCATCTTGAATGTACATACCACCCCACCAGCAGCCTGTCTATCGTCCTCGATGTACATACCACCCCATCACCAGCCTGTCTATCGTCCTCGATGTACAATCCACCCCATCAACAGCCTGTCTATCGTCCTCGATGTACAATCCACCCCATCACCAGCCTGTCTATCGTCCTCGATGTACAATCCACCCCATCACCAGCCTGTCTATCGTCCTCGATGTACAATACACACTATCACCAGCTTGTCTATCGTCCTCGATGTACATACCACCCCGTCACCAACCTGTCTATCGTCGTCGATGTACAATCCACCCAATCACCAGCCTGACTATCGTCCTCGATGTACATACCACCACCCATCACCAGCCTGTCTATCGCCCTCGATGTACATACCACCCCATCACCAGCCTGTCTATCGTCCTCGATGTACAATCCACCCCATCACCAGCCTGTCTATCGTCCTCGATGTACATACCACCCATCACCAGCCCTGTCTATCGTCCTCGATGTACAATACACACCATCACCAGCTTGTCTATCGTCCTCGATGTACAATCCACCTCATCACCAGCCTGTATATCGTCCACGATGCATATAACACCCCATCACCAGCTTGTCTATCGTACTCGATGTACAATCCAACCCATCACCAGCCTGTCTATCGTCCTCGATGTACATTCCATCCCATCACCAGCCTGCCTATCGTCCTCGATTTACATACCACCCCATCACCAGCCTGTCTATCATCCTCGATGTTCAATCCAACCCATCACCAGCCTGTCTATCGTCCTCGATGTACATACCACCCCATCACTAGCCTATCGTCCTCGATGTACATACCACCCCATCAACAGCCTGTCTGTCGTCCTCGAATGTACATACCACCCCATCACCAGCCTGTTTATCGTCCCCGATATACAATCACCCCACCAACAGCCTGTCTATCGTCCTCGATGTAAAATCCACACCATCACCAGCCTTTCTATCATCTTCGATGAAAAATCCACGCCATCACCAGCCTGTCATTCGTCCTCGATGTACAATCCACCCCATCACCCGCCTGTGTATCGTCCTCAATTTACATACCACCCCCATCACCAGCCTGTCTATCGTCCTCGATGTACAATCCACCCCATCACCAGCCTGTCTACCGTCCTTATTATACATTCCACCCCATTATAAGCCTGTCTATCGTCCTCTGATCTACAATCCACCCCATCACCAGCCTGTCTATCGTCCTCGATGTACAATCCACTCCATCACCAGCCTGTCTATCGTCCTCGATTTACATACCACCCCATCACCAGCCTGTCTATCGTCCTCGATGTACATACCACCCCATCACGAGCCTATCGTCCTCGATGTACATACCACCACATCACGAGCCTGTCTATCGTCCTCGATGTACATACCACCCCATTACCAGCCTGTCTATCGGCCTCGATGTACATACCACACCATCACCAGCCTGTTTATCATCGTCGATGTACAATTCACCCCTTCACCAGCCTGTCTCTCGTCCTCGATGTCAATTCCATCCCATCACCAGCCTGTCTATCGTCCTCGATATACAATCCACCCCATCACCAGCCTGTCTATCGTCCTCGATGTACAATCCACCCCATCACCAGGCTGTCTATAGTCCTCTATGTACAATCCACGCCATCAGCAGCCTGTCATTCTTCCTCGATGTACAATCCACCCCATCACCAGCCTGTCTATCATCCTCGATGTACATACCACCCCATCACCAGCCTGTCTATCGTCCTCGATGTATAATCCACCCACACACCAGCCTGTCTATCGTCCTCGATATACATACCACTGCATCACCAGCCTGTCTATAGTCCTCGATGTACATGCCACCCCATCACCTGCCTGTCTATCGTCCTCGATGTACAATCCACCCCATCACGAACCTATCGTCCACGATGTACAATCCACCCCATCCCCAGCCTGTCTATCGTCCTCGATGTACAATCCACTCCATCACCAGCCTGTCTATCGTCCTCTATGTACATCCACCCCATCACCAGCCTGTTTATATCCTCGATGTACAATCCACCCCATCGCCACCCTGTCTATCGACCTTGATGTACATAACACCCCATCACCAGCCTGCCTATCGTCCTCGATATACATACCACCCCATCACCAGCCTGTCTATCGTCCTCGATGTGCAGACCACCCCATCACCAGCCTGTCTATCGTCCTCGATGTACAATCCACCCAATCACGAACATGTCTATCGTCCTCGATGTACAATCCACCCCATCACCAGCCTGTTTATATCCTCGATGTACAATCCACCCAATCACCAGCCTGTCGACCTTGATGTACATAACACCCCATCACCAGCCTGTCTATCGTCCTCGATGTACAATTCGCCCCATCACCAGCCTGACTATCGCCCTCGATGTGCAATCCACTCCATCACCAGCCTGTCTATCGTCCTCGATGTACAATTCGCCCCATCACCAGCCTGACTATCGCCGTCGATGTACATACCACCCCATCACCAGCCTGTCTATCGTCCTCGATGTACAATCCACTCCATCACCAGCCTGTCTATCGTCCTCGATGTACATAACACCCCATCACCAGCCTGTCTATCGTCCTCGATGTACAATTCGCCCCATCACCAGCCTGACTATCGCCCTCGATCTACAATCCACACCATCACCAGCCTGTCTACTGTCCCTCTTATACATTCCACCCCTTCACCAGCCTGTCTATCATCCTCGATGTACTTTGCACCCCATCACCAGTCTGTCTATCATGCATGATTTACAATCCACCCCATCACCAGCCTGTCTCTCGTCCTCGATGTACAATCCACCCCATCACCACCCTGTCAGTCGTCCTCGATGTACATTCCACCCCATCACCAGGCTGTCTATCGTCCTCGATATACAATCCACCCCATCACCAGGCTGTCTATCGTCCTCGATATACAATCCACCCCATCACCAGCCTGTCTATCGTCCTCGATGTACATTAATCCCATCACCAGCCTGTCTATCGTCCTCGATATACAATCCACCCCATCACCAGGCTGTCTATCGTCGTCGATGTACAATCCACGCCATCAGCAGCCTGTCATTCGTCCTCGATGTACAATCCACCCCATCACCAGCCTCTCTATCGTCCTCGATGTAGAATCCACCCCATCACCAGCCTGTCTATCGTCCTTGGTGTACATAACACCCCATCACCAGCCTGTCTATCGTCCTCGATGTACATACCACCCCATCACCAGCCTGTCTATCGTCCTCGATGTACAATCCACCCCATCACCAGCCTGTCTATCGTCCTCGATGTACAATCCACCCCATCACCAGCCTCTTTATCGTCCTCGATGTACAATCCACCCCATCACCAGCCTGTCAGTCGTCCTCGATGTACATTCCACCCCATCACCAGGCTGTCTATCGTCCTCGATATACAATCCACCCCATCACCAGCCGGTCTATCGACCTCGATGTGTATACCACCCCATCACCAGCCTGTCTATCGTCCTCGATGTACATTCCACCCCATCACCACCCTGTCTATCGTCCTCGATGTACAATTCACCCATCACCAGCCTGTCTATCATCCTCGATGTACAATCCACCCCATCACAAGCCTGTCTATTCTCCTTGATGTACATACCACCCCATTACCAACCTGGCTATCGTCCTCGATGTTCATACCACCCCATCACCAGCCTGTCTATCGTCCTCGATGTATAATCCACCCCAGCACCAGCCTGTCTATCGTCCTCGATGTACAATCCACCCCATCACCAGGCTGTCTATAGTCCTCTATGTACAATCCACGCCATCAGCAGCCTGACATTCGTCCTCAATGTACAATCCACCCACTCACCAGCCTGTCTATCGTCCTCGATGTACATACCACCCCATCACCAGCCTGTCTATCGTCCTCGATGTACAATTCACCCAATCACGAACCTGTCTATCGTCCTCGATGTACAATCCACTCCATCACCAGCCTGTGTATCGTCTTCGATGTACATACCACTCCATCACCAGCCTATCTATCGTACTCGATGTACATACCACTCCATCACCAGCCTGTCTATCGTCCTCGACTTACATACCACCCCATCACCAGCCTGTCTATCGTCCTCGAAGTACAATCCACCCCATCACCAGCCTGTCTATCGTCCTTGATGTACATACCACCCCATCACCAGCCTGTCTATCGTCTTCGATGTACAATCCACCCCATCACAAGCCTGTCTATTCTCCTTGATGTACATACCACCCCATTACCAACCTGGCTATCGTCCTCGATGTTCATACCACCCCATCACCAGCCTGTCTATCGTCCTCGATGTGCAATACACACCATCACCAGCTTGTCTATCGTCCTCGATGTACAATCCACCTCATCACCAGCCTGTATATCGTCCACGATGCACATACCACCCCATCACCAGCTTGTCTATCGTACTCGATGTACAATCCAACCCATCACCAGCCTGTCTATCGTCCTCGATGTACATTCCATCCCATCACCAGCCTGCCTATCGTCCTCGATTTACATACCACCCCATCACCAGCCTGTCTATCGTCCTCGATGTTCAATCCATCCCATCACCAGCCTGTCTATCGTCCTCGATGTTCAATCCAACCCATCACCAGCCTGTCTGTCGTCCTCGATGAACATACCACCCCATCATGAGCCTGTCCATCGTCCTCGATGTACATACCACCCCATTACCAGCCTGTCCATCGTCCTCGATGTACATACCACCCCATCACCAGCCTGTCTATCGTCCTTATTATAAATTCCACCCCATCACCAGCCTGTCTATCGTCCTCGATGTACAATCCACCTCATCACCAGCCTGTCAATCGTCCTTATTATACAATCCACCCCATCACCAGTCTGTCTATCGTCCTCGATGTACATTCCATCCGATCACCAGCCTGTCTATCGTCCTCGATATGCAATCCACCCCATCACCAGCCTGTCTATCGTCCTTATTATACATTCCACCCCATCACCAGCCTGTCTATCGTCTTCGATGTACAATCCACCCCATCACCAGCCTGTCAATCGTCCTTATTATACAATCCACCCCATCACCAGTCTGTCTATCGTGCTCGATGTACATACCACCCCATCACCTAGCCTGTCTATCGTCCTCGAAGTATATTCCAACCCATCACCAGCCTGTCTATCGTCGTCGATGTACAAATCCACCCAATCACCAGCCTGTCTATCGTCCTCGATGTACAATCCACCTCCACCACCAGCCTGTCTATCGTCCTCGATGTACATACCACCCCATCACCCAGCCTGTCTATCTTCCTCGAAAAACAATCCGCCCCATCACCAGCCTGTCCATCGTCCTCGATGTACATACCACGCCATCACCAGCCTGTCTATCATCTTGAATGTACATACCACCCCACCAGCAGCCTGTCTATCGTCCTCGATGTACATACCACCCCATCACCAGCCTGTCTATCGTCCTCGATGTACAATCCACCCCATCAACAGCCTGTCTATCGTCCTCGATGTACAATCCACCCCATCACCAGCCTGTCTATCGTCCTCGATGTACAATCCACCCCATCACCAGCCTGTCTCTATCGTCCTCGATGTACAATACACACTATCACCAGCTTGTCTATCGTCCTCGATGTACAATACCACCCCGTCACCAGCCTGTCTATCGCCCTCGATGTACATACCACCCCATCACCAGGCCTGTCTATCGTCCTCGATGTACAATCCACCCCATCACCAGCCTGTCTGTCGTCCTCGATGTACATACCACCCCATCACCAGCCTGTCTATCGTCCTCGATGTACAATACACACCATCACCAGCTTGTCTATCGTCCTCGATGTACAATCCACCTCATCACCAGCCTGTATATCGTCCACGATGCACATAACACCCCATCACCAGCTTGTCTATCGTACTCGATGTACAATCCAACCCATCACCAGCCTGTCTATCGTCCTCGATGTACATTCCATCCCATCACCAGCCTGCCTATCGTCCTCGATTTACATACCACCCCATCACCAGCCCTGTCTATCGTCCTCGATGTTCAATCCAACCCATCACCAGCCTGTCTATCGTCCTCGATGTACATACCACCCCATCACTAGCCTATCGTCCTCGATGTACATACCACCCCCATCAACAGCCTGTCTGTCGTCCTCGATGTACATACCACCCCATCATCAGCCTGTTTATCGTCCCCGATATACAATCCACCCCACCAACAGCCTGTCTATCGTCCTCGATGTACAATCCACACCATCACCAGCCTTTCTATCGTCTTCGATGAAAAATCCACGCCATCACCAGCCTGTCATTCGTCCTCGATGTACAATCCACCCCATCACCCGCCTGTGTATCGTCCTCAATTTACATACCACCCCCATCACCAGCCTGTCTATCGTCCTCGATGTACAATCCACCCCATCACCAGCCTCTCTACCGTCCTTATTATACATTCCACCCCATTATAAGCCTGTCTATCGTCCTCGATCTACAATCCACCCCATCACCAGCCTGTCTATCGTCCTCGATGTACAATCCACTCCATCACCAGCCTGTCTATCGTCCTCGATTTACATACCACCCCATCACCAGCCTGTCTATCGTCCTCGATGTACATACCACCCCATCACGAGCCTATCGTCCTCGATGTACATACCACCACATCACGAGCCTGTCTATCGTCCTCGATGTACATACCACCCCATTACCAGCCTGTCTATCGGCCTCGATGTACATACCACACCATCACCAGCCTGTTTATCATCGTCGATGTACAATTCACCCCTTCACCAGCCTGTCTCTCGTCCTCGATGTCAATTCCATCCCATCACCAGCCTGTCTATCGTCCTCGATATACAATCCACCCCATCACCCAGCCTGTCTATCGTCCTCGATGTACAATCCACCCCATCACCAGGCTGTCTATAGTCCTCTATGTACAATCCACGCCATCAGCAGCCTGTCATTCTTCCTCGATGTACAATCCCACCCCATCACCAGCCTGTCTATCATCCTCGATGTACATACCACCCCATCACCAGCCTGTCTATCGTCCTCGATGTATAATCCACCCACACACCAGCCTGTCTATCGTCCTCGATATACATACCACTGCATCAACAGCCTGTCTATAGTCCTCGATGTACATGCCACCCCATCACCTGCCTGTCTATCGTCCTCGATGTACAATCCACCCCATCACGAACCTATCGTCCACGATGTACAATACCACCCCATCCCCAGCCTGTCTATCGTCCTCGATGTACAATCCACTCCATCACCAGCCTGTCTATCGTCCTCTATGTACATCCACCCCATCACACAGCCTGTTTATATCCTCGATGTACAATCCACCCCATCGCTACCCTGTCTATCGACCTTGATGTACATAACACCCCATCACCAGCCTGCCTATCGTCCTCGATATACATACCACCCCATCAACCAGCCTGTCTATCGTCCTCGATGTGCAGACCACCCCATCACCAGCCTGTCTATCGTCCTCGATGTACAATCCACCCAATCACGAACATGTCTATCGTCCTCGATGTACAATCCACCCCATCACCAGCCTGTTATATCCTCGATGTACAATCCACCCAATCACCAGCCTGTCGACCTTGATGTACATAACACCCCCATCACCAGCCTGTCTATCGTCCTCGATGTACAATTCGCCCCATCACCAGCCTGACTATCGCCCTCGATGT
>NW_027276813.1:0-34847 GCF_030028105.1 Mobula birostris | reverse complement strand
GGAGTTTCAGGACATGAGATTCATGGCATAAGATTCAGGGCATCAGATTCAGGGCATGAGTTTCAGGGCATGAGATTCAGGGCATGAGTTTCAGGGAAGAAGTTTCAGGGCATGTAATTAAAGGCATGAGTTTCAGTGCATGAGTTTGAGGGCAGGAGTTTCAGGGCATGAGATTCAGGGCATGAGTTTCATGGCAGGTGATTCAGGGCATGAGTTTCAGGGCATCAGATTCAGGGCATGAGTTTCAGGGCATGAGTTTCAGGGAAGAAGTTTCAGGGCATGTAATTAAAGGCATGAGTTTCAGTGCATGAGTTTGAGGGCAGGAGTTTCAGGGCATGAGATTCAGGGCATGAGTTTCATGGCAGGTGATTCAGGGCATGAGTTTCAGGGCAGGAGATTCAGGGCTTGAGTTTCAGGGCATGAGATTCAGGGCGTGAGTTTCAGGGCATGAGTTTCAAGGAAGAAGTTTCAGGGCATGTAATTCAGGGCATGAGTTTCAGGATATGAGTTTCATGGCATGATATTCAGGGCAGCAGTTTCAGGGCATGAGATTCAGGACATGAGTTTCAGGGCATGAGTTTCAGGTCTGTGGTTTCAGGGCTTGAGATTCAGGGCAGCAGTTTCAGTGCAGGAGTTTCATGGCAGGAGTTTCAGTGCATGAGATTCAGGGCAAGAGTTTCATGCCAGGAGTTTCAGGGCATGAGATTCAGGGCATGAGTTTCAGGGCAGGAGATTCAGGGCTTGAGTTACAGGGCATGAGATTCAGGGCATGAGTTTCAGGGCATGAGTTTCAGGGAAGGAGTTTCAGGGCATGTAATTCAGGGCATGAGTTTCAGGATATGAGATTCATGGCATGATATTCAGGGCAGCAGTTTCAGGGCATGAGATTCAGGACATGAGTTCCAGTGCAGGAGTTTCAGGGCATGAGATTCAGGGCATGAGTTTCAGGGCATATGATTCAGGACAGGAGTTTCAGGGCATGAGTTTCCAGTCTGTGGTTTCCGGGCTTGAGATTCAGAGCAACAGTTTCAGGGCAGGAGTTTCAGGGCAGGTGATTCAGGGCAGGAGTTTCAGGACATGAGATTCATGGCATAAGATTCAGGGCATCAGATTCAGGGCATGAGTTTCAGGGCATGAGATTCAGGGCATGAGTTTCAGGGAAGAAGTTTCAGGGCATGTAATTAAAGGCATGAGTTTCAGTGCATGAGTTTGAGGGCAGGAGTTTCAGGGCATGAGATTCAGGGCATGAGTTTCATGGCAGGTGATTCAGGGCATGAGTTTCAGGGCATCAGATTCAGGGCATGAGTTTCAGGGCATGAGTTTCAGGGAAGAAGTTTCAGGGCATGTAATTAAAGGCATGAGTTTCAGTGCATGAGTTTGAGGGCAGGAGTTTCAGGGCATGAGATTCAGGGCATGAGTTTCATGGCAGGTGATTCAGGGCATGAGTTTCAGGGCAGGAGATTCAGGGCTTGAGTTTCAGGGCATGAGATTCAGGGCGTGAGTTTCAGGGCATGAGTTTCAGGGAAGAAGTTTCAGGGCATGTAATTCAGGGCATGAGTTTCAGGATATGAGTTTCATGGCATGATATTCAGGGCAGCAGTTTCAGGGCATGAGATTCAGGACATGAGTTTCAGGGCATGAGTTTCAGGTCTGTGGTTTCAGGGCTTGAGATTCAGGGCAGCAGTTTCCGTGCAGGAGTTTCATGGCAGGAGTTTCAGTGCATGAGATTCAGGGCAAGAGTTTCATGCCAGGAGTTTCAGGGCATGAGATTCAGGGCATGAGTTTCAGGGCAGGAGATTCAGGGCTTGAGTTACAGGGCATGAGATTCAGGGCATGAGTTTCAGGGCATGAGTTTCAGGGAAGGAGTTTCAGGGCATGTAATTCAGGGCATGAGTTTCAGGATATGAGATTCATGGCATGATATTCAGGGCAGCAGTTTCAGGGCATGAGATTCAGGACATGAGTTCCAGTGCAGGAGTTTCAGGGCATGAGATTCAGGGCATGAGTTTCAGGGCATATGATTCAGGACAGGAGTTTCAGGGCATGAGTTTCCAGTCTGTGGTTTCCGGGCTTGAGATTCAGAGCAACAGTTTCAGGGCAGGAGTTTCAGGGCAGGTGATTCAGGGCAGGAGTTTCAGGACATGAGATTCATCGCATGAGATTCAGGGCATGAGTTTCAGGGCAGGAGATTCAGGGCAGGAGTTTCAGTGCAGGAGTTTCATAGGTTGAGATTCAGGGCATCAGATTCAGGGCATGAGTTTCAGGGCATGAGATTCAAGACAGGAGTTTCAGGGCATGAGATTCAGGGCATGAGTTTTAGGGCAGGTGTTTCAATGCAGGTGTTTCCGGGCATGAGATTCAGGGCAGGAGTTTCAGGACATGAGATTCAGGGCATGAGTTTCAAGGCAGGAGATTCAGGGCGGGAGTTTCATTGCAGGAGTTTCAGAGCATGAGATATAGGGCATGAGATTCAGGGCATGAGTTTCAGGGCATGAGATTCAGTACATGAGTTTCAGGGCATGACTTTGCGGTCTGTGGTTTCCGGGCTTGAGATTCAGCGCAGCAGTTTCAGGGCAGGAGTTTCAGGGCATGAGATTCAGGGCATGAGTTTCAGGGCAGGAACTTGAGGGCATGAGATTCAGTGCATGAGTTTCAAGGCAGGAGATTCAGGGTAGGAGTTTCAGTTCACGAGATTCAGAGCATGAGATTCAGGGCATGAGATTCAGGGCATGAGTTTCAGGGCAGGAGATTCACGGCATGAGTTTCAGTGCAGGAGTTTCAGGACATGAGATTCAGGGCAAGAGTTTCAGGGCAGGTGATTCAGGGCAGGAGTTTCAGGGCATGAGATTCAGGGTAAGAGTTTCAGGGCAGGTGATATAGGGCAGGAGTTTCAGGGCATGGGTTTCAGGTCTGTTGTTTCAGGGCTTGAGATTCAGGGCAGCAATTTCAGGGCAGGAGTTTCAGGACAGGAGTTTCACAGCAGGAGTTTCAGAACATGAGATTCAGGGCATGAGATTCAGGGCATGAGTTTTAGGGCAGGAGATTCAAGGCAGGAGTTTCAGTGCATGAGTTTCACAGCATGAGTTTCAGGGCATGAGATTCAGGACATGAGATTCAGGGCATGAGTTCAGGGCAGGAGTTTCAGGACATGAGATTCAGGGCATGAGTTTCAGGGCATGAGTTTCAGGGCATGAGATTCAGGACATGAGTTTCAGGGCATGGGTTTCAGTTCTGTGGTTTCAGGGCTTGAGATTCAGGGCAGCAGTTTCAGGGCAGGAGTTTCATGCCAGCAGTTTCAGGGCATGAGATTCAGGGCATGAGTTTCAGGGCAGGAATTTCAGGGCATGAGATTCAGGGCATGAGTTTTAGGGCAGGAGTTTCAATGCAGTAGTTTCAGGGCATGAGATTCAGGGCATGAGTTTCAGGGCAGGTGATTCAGGGCAGGTGTTTCAGGACATGAGATTCAGGGCATGAGTTTCAGGGCAGGAGATTCAGGGCAGGAGTTTCAGTGCAAGAGTTTCATAGCGTGAGATTCAGGGCATCAGATTTAAGGCATGAGTTTCAGGGCAGAAGTTTCAGTGCAGGAGTTGCAGGGCATGAGATTCTGGGCAAGAGTTTTAGGGCAGGTGATTCAGGGCAGGAGTTTCAGGGCACGAGATTCAGGGCATGAGTTTCAAGGCAGGAGATTCAGGGGTGGAGTTTCAGTACAGGAGTTTTAGAGCATGAGATTCAGAGCAAGAGGTTCAAGGCAGGAGATTCAGGGCAGGAGTTTCAGGGCATGTAATTAAAGGCATGAGTTTCAGTGCATGAGTTTGAGGGCAGGAGTTTCAGGGCATGAGATTCAGGGCATGAGTTTCATGGCAGGTGATTCAGGGCATGAGTTTCAGGGCAGGAGATTCAGGGCTTGAGTTTCAGGGCATGAGATTCAGGGCGTGAGTTTCAGGGCATGAGTTTCAGGGAAGAAGTTTCAGGGCATGTAATTCAGGGCATGAGTTTCAGGATATGAGTTTCAGGGCATGAGATTCAGGACATGAGTTTCAGGGCATGAGTTTCAGGTCTGTGGTTTCAGGGCTTGAAATTCAGGGCAGCAGTTTCAGTGCAGGAGTTTCATGGCAGGAGTTTCAGGGCATGAGATTCAGGGCATGAGTTTCAGGGCAGGAGATTCAGGGCTTGAGTTACAGGGCATGAGATTCAGGGCATGAGTTTCAGGGCATGAGTTTCAGGGAAGGAGTTTCAGGGCATGTACTTCAGGGCATGAGTTTCAGGATATGAGATTCATGGCATGATATTCAGGGCAGCAGTTTCAGGGCATGAGATTCAGGACATGAGTTCCAGTGCAGGAGTTTCAGGGCATGAGATTCAGGGCATGAGTTTCAGGGCATATGATTCAGGACAGGAGTTTCAGGGCATGAGATTCAGGGCGTGAGTTTCAGGGCATGAGTTTCAGGGAAGAAGTTTCAGGGCATGTAATTCAGGGCATGAGTTTCAGGATATGAGTTTCATGGCATGATATTCAGGGCAGCAGTTTCAGGGCATGAGATTCAGGACATGAGTTTCAGGGCATGAGTTTCAGGTCTGTGGTTTCAGGGCTTGAGATTCAGGGCAGCAGTTTCAGTGCAGGAGTTTCATGGCAGGAGTTTCAGGGCATGAGATTCAGGGCAAGAGTTTCATGCCAGGAGTTTCAGGGCATGAGATTCAGGGCATGAGTTTCAGGGCAGGAGATTCAGGGCTTGAGTTACAGGGCATGAGATTCAGGGCATGAGTTTCAGGGCATGAGTTTCAGGGAAGGAGTTTCAGGGCATGTAATTCAGGGCATGAGTTTCAGGATATGAGATTCATGGCATGATATTCAGGGCAGCAGTTTCAGGGCATGAGATTCAGGACATGAGTTCCAGTGCAGGAGTTTCAGGGCATGAGATTCAGGGCATGAGTTTCAGGGCATATGATTCAGGACAGGAGTTTCAGGGCATGAGTTTCCAGTCTGTGGTTTCCGGGCTTGAGATTCAGAGCAACAGTTTCAGGGCAGGAGTTTCAGGGCAGGTGATTCAGGGCAGGAGTTTCAGGACATGAGATTCATGGCATAAGATTCAGGGCATCAGATTCAGGGCATGAGTTTCAGGGCATGAGATTCAGGGCATGAGTTTCAGGGAAGAAGTTTCAGGGCATGTAATTAAAGGCATGAGTTTCAGTGCATGAGTTTGAGGGCAGGAGTTTCAGGGCATGAGATTCAGGGCATGAGTTTCATGGCAGGTGATTCAGGGCATGAGTTTCAGGGCATCAGATTCAGGGCATGAGTTTCAGGGCATGAGTTTCAGGGAAGAAGTTTCAGGGCATGTAATTAAAGGCATGAGTTTCAGTGCATGAGTTTGAGGGCAGGAGTTTCAGGGCATGAGATTCAGGGCATGAGTTTCATGGCAGGTGATTCAGGGCATGAGTTTCAGGGCAGGAGATTCAGGGCTTGAGTTTCAGGGCATGAGATTCAGGGCGTGAGTTTCAGGGCATGAGTTTCAGGGAAGAAGTTTCAGGGCATGTAATTCAGGGCATGAGTTTCAGGATATGAGTTTCATGGCATGATATTCAGGGCAGCAGTTTCAGGGCATGAGATTCAGGACATGAGTTTCAGGGCATGAGTTTCAGGTCTGTGGTTTCAGGGCTTGAGATTCAGGGCAGCAGTTTCAGTGCAGGAGTTTCATGGCAGGAGTTTCAGTGCATGAGATTCAGGGCAAGAGTTTCATGCCAGGAGTTTCAGGGCATGAGATTCAGGGCATGAGTTTCAGGGCAGGAGATTCAGGGCTTGAGTTACAGGGCATGAGATTCAGGGCATGAGTTTCAGGGCATGAGTTTCAGGGAAGGAGTTTCAGGGCATGTAATTCAGGGCATGAGTTTCAGGATATGAGATTCATGGCATGATATTCAGGGCAGCAGTTTCAGGGCATGAGATTCAGGACATGAGTTCCAGTGCAGGAGTTTCAGGGCATGAGATTCAGGGCATGAGTTTCAGGGCATATGATTCAGGACAGGAGTTTCAGGGCATGAGTTTCCAGTCTGTGGTTTCCGGGCTTGAGATTCAGAGCAACAGTTTCAGGGCAGGAGTTTCAGGGCAGGTGATTCAGGGCAGGAGTTTCAGGACATGAGATTCATCGCATGAGATTCAGGGCATGAGTTTCAGGGCAGGAGATTCAGGGCAGGAGTTTCAGTGCAGGAGTTTCATAGGTTGAGATTCAGGGCATCAGATTCAGGGCATGAGTTTCAGGGCATGAGATTCAAGACAGGAGTTTCAGGGCATGAGATTCAGGGCATGAGTTTTAGGGCAGGTGTTTCAATGCAGGTGTTTCCGGGCATGAGATTCAGGGCAGGAGTTTCAGGACATGAGATTCAGGGCATGAGTTTCAAGGCAGGAGATTCAGGGCGGGAGTTTCATTGCAGGAGTTTCAGAGCATGAGATATAGGGCATGAGATTCAGGGCATGAGTTTCAGGGCATGAGATTCAGTACATGAGTTTCAGGGCATGACTTTGCGGTCTGTGGTTTCCGGGCTTGAGATTCAGCGCAGCAGTTTCAGGGCAGGAGTTTCAGGGCATGAGATTCAGGGCATGAGTTTCAGGGCAGGAACTTGAGGGCATGAGATTCAGTGCATGAGTTTCAAGGCAGGAGATTCAGGGTAGGAGTTTCAGTTCACGAGATTCAGAGCATGAGATTCAGGGCATGAGATTCAGGGCATGAGTTTCAGGGCAGGAGATTCACGGCATGAGTTTCAGTGCAGGAGTTTCAGGACATGAGATTCAGGGCAAGAGTTTCAGGGCAGGTGATTCAGGGCAGGAGTTTCAGGGCATGAGATTCAGGGTAAGAGTTTCAGGGCAGGTGATATAGGGCAGGAGTTTCAGGGCATGGGTTTCAGGTCTGTTGTTTCAGGGCTTGAGATTCAGGGCAGCAATTTCAGGGCAGGAGTTTCAGGACAGGAGTTTCACAGCAGGAGTTTCAGAACATGAGATTCAGGGCATGAGATTCAGGGCATGAGTTTTAGGGCAGGAGATTCAAGGCAGGAGTTTCAGTGCATGAGTTTCACAGCATGAGTTTCAGGGCATGAGATTCAGGACATGAGATTCAGGGCATGAGTTCAGGGCAGGAGTTTCAGGACATGAGATTCAGGGCATGAGTTTCAGGGCATGAGTTTCAGGGCATGAGATTCAGGACATGAGTTTCAGGGCATGGGTTTCAGTTCTGTGGTTTCAGGGCTTGAGATTCAGGGCAGCAGTTTCAGGGCAGGAGTTTCATGCCAGCAGTTTCAGGGCATGAGATTCAGGGCATGAGTTTCAGGGCAGGAATTTCAGGGCATGAGATTCAGGGCATGAGTTTTAGGGCAGGAGTTTCAATGCAGTAGTTTCAGGGCATGAGATTCAGGGCATGAGTTTCAGGGCAGGTGATTCAGGGCAGGTGTTTCAGGACATGAGATTCAGGGCATGAGTTTCAGGGCAGGAGATTCAGGGCAGGAGTTTCAGTGCAAGAGTTTCATAGCGTGAGATTCAGGGCATCAGATTTAAGGCATGAGTTTCAGGGCAGAAGTTTCAGTGCAGGAGTTGCAGGGCATGAGATTCTGGGCAAGAGTTTTAGGGCAGGTGATTCAGGGCAGGAGTTTCAGGGCACGAGATTCAGGGCATGAGTTTCAAGGCAGGAGATTCAGGGGTGGAGTTTCAGTACAGGGGTTTTAGAGCATGAGATTCAGAGCAAGAGGTTCAAGGCAGGAGATTCAGGGCAGGAGTTTCAGGGCATGTAATTAAAGGCATGAGTTTCAGTGCATGAGTTTGAGGGCAGGAGTTTCAGGGCATGAGATTCAGGGCATGAGTTTCATGGCAGGTGATTCAGGGCATGAGTTTCAGGGCAGGAGATTCAGGGCTTGAGTTTCAGGGCATGAGATTCAGGGCGTGAGTTTCAGGGCATGAGTTTCAGGGAAGAAGTTTCAGGGCATGTAATTCAGGGCATGAGTTTCAGGATATGAGTTTCATGGCATGATATTCAGGGCAGCAGTTTCAGGGCATGAGATTCAGGACATGAGTTTCAGGGCATGAGTTTCAGGTCTGTGGTTTCAGGGCTTGAGATTCAGGGCAGCAGTTTCAGTGCAGGAGTTTCATGGCAGGAGTTTCAGGGCATGAGATTCAGGGCAAGAGTTTCATGCCAGGAGTTTCAGGGCATGAGATTCAGGGCATGAGTTTCAGGGCAGGAGATTCAGGGCTTGAGTTACAGGGCATGAGATTCAGGGCATGAGTTTCAGGGCATGAGTTTCAGGGAAGGAGTTTCAGGGCATGTAATTCAGGGCATGAGTTTCAGGATATGAGATTCATGGCATGATATTCAGGGCAGCAGTTTCAGGGCATGAGATTCAGGACATGAGTTCCAGTGCAGGAGTTTCAGGGCATGAGATTCAGGGCATGAGTTTCAGGGCATATGATTCAGGACAGGAGTTTCAGGGCATGAGTTTCCAGTCTGTGGTTTCCGGGCTTGAGATTCAGAGCAACAGTTTCAGGGCAGGAGTTTCAGGGCAGGTGATTCAGGGCAGGAGTTTCAGGACATGAGATTCATGGCATAAGATTCAGGGCATCAGATTCAGGGCATGAGTTTCAGGGCATGAGATTCAGGGCATGAGTTTCAGGGAAGAAGTTTCAGGGCATGTAATTAAAGGCATGAGTTTCAGTGCATGAGTTTGAGGGCAGGAGTTTCAGGGCATGAGATTCAGGGCATGAGTTTCATGGCAGGTGATTCAGGGCATGAGTTTCAGGGCATCAGATTCAGGGCATGAGTTTCAGGGCATGAGTTTCAGGGAAGAAGTTTCAGGGCATGTAATTAAAGGCATGAGTTTCAGTGCATGAGTTTGAGGGCAGGAGTTTCAGGGCATGAGATTCAGGGCATGAGTTTCATGGCAGGTGATTCAGGGCATGAGTTTCAGGGCAGGAGATTCAGGGCTTGAGTTTCAGGGCATGAGATTCAGGGCGTGAGTTTCAGGGCATGAGTTTCAGGGAAGAAGTTTCAGGGCATGTAATTCAGGGCATGAGTTTCAGGATATGAGTTTCATGGCATGATATTCAGGGCAGCAGTTTCAGGGCATGAGATTCAGGACATGAGTTTCAGGGCATGAGTTTCAGGTCTGTGGTTTCAGGGCTTGAGATTCAGGGCAGCAGTTTCAGTGCAGGAGTTTCATGGCAGGAGTTTCAGTGCATGAGATTCAGGGCAAGAGTTTCATGCCAGGAGTTTCAGGGCATGAGATTCAGGGCATGAGTTTCAGGGCAGGAGATTCAGGGCTTGAGTTACAGGGCATGAGATTCAGGGCATGAGTTTCAGGGCATGAGTTTCAGGGAAGGAGTTTCAGGGCATGTAATTCAGGGCATGAGTTTCAGGATATGAGATTCATGGCATGATATTCAGGGCAGCAGTTTCAGGGCATGAGATTCAGGACATGAGTTCCAGTGCAGGAGTTTCAGGGCATGAGATTCAGGGCATGAGTTTCAGGGCATATGATTCAGGACAGGAGTTTCAGGGCATGAGTTTCCAGTCTGTGGTTTCCGGGCTTGAGATTCAGAGCAACAGTTTCAGGGCAGGAGTTTCAGGGCAGGTGATTCAGGGCAGGAGTTTCAGGACATGAGATTCATCGCATGAGATTCAGGGCATGAGTTTCAGGGCAGGAGATTCAGGGCAGGAGTTTCAGTGCAGGAGTTTCATAGGTTGAGATTCAGGGCATCAGATTCAGGGCATGAGTTTCAGGGCATGAGATTCAAGACAGGAGTTTCAGGGCATGAGATTCAGGGCATGAGTTTTAGGGCAGGTGTTTCAATGCAGGTGTTTCCGGGCATGAGATTCAGGGCAGGAGTTTCAGGACATGAGATTCAGGGCATGAGTTTCAAGGCAGGAGATTCAGGGCGGGAGTTTCATTGCAGGAGTTTCAGAGCATGAGATATAGGGCATGAGATTCAGGGCATGAGTTTCAGGGCATGAGATTCAGTACATGAGTTTCAGGGCATGACTTTGCGGTCTGTGGTTTCCGGGCTTGAGATTCAGCGCAGCAGTTTCAGGGCAGGAGTTTCAGGGCATGAGATTCAGGGCATGAGTTTCAGGGCAGGAACTTGAGGGCATGAGATTCAGTGCATGAGTTTCAAGGCAGGAGATTCAGGGTAGGAGTTTCAGTTCACGAGATTCAGAGCATGAGATTCAGGGCATGAGATTCAGGGCATGAGTTTCAGGGCAGGAGATTCACGGCATGAGTTTCAGTGCAGGAGTTTCAGGACATGAGATTCAGGGCAAGAGTTTCAGGGCAGGTGATTCAGGGCAGGAGTTTCAGGGCATGAGATTCAGGGTAAGAGTTTCAGGGCAGGTGATATAGGGCAGGAGTTTCAGGGCATGGGTTTCAGGTCTGTTGTTTCAGGGCTTGAGATTCAGGGCAGCAATTTCAGGGCAGGAGTTTCAGGACAGGAGTTTCACAGCAGGAGTTTCAGAACATGAGATTCAGGGCATGAGATTCAGGGCATGAGTTTTAGGGCAGGAGATTCAAGGCAGGAGTTTCAGTGCATGAGTTTCACAGCATGAGTTTCAGGGCATGAGATGCAGGACATGAGATTCAGGGCATGAGTTCAGGGCAGGAGTTTCAGGACATGAGATTCAGGGCATGAGTTTCAGGGCATGAGTTTCAGGGCATGAGATTCAGGACATGAGTTTCAGGGCATGGGTTTCAGTTCTGTGGTTTCAGGGCTTGAGATTCAGGGCAGCAGTTTCAGGGCAGGAGTTTCATGCCAGCAGTTTCAGGGCATGAGATTCAGGGCATGAGTTTCAGGGCAGGAATTTCAGGGCATGAGATTCAGGGCATGAGTTTTAGGGCAGGAGTTTCAATGCAGTAGTTTCAGGGCATGAGATTCAGGGCATGAGTTTCAGGGCAGGTGATTCAGGGCAGGTGTTTCAGGACATGAGATTCAGGGCATGAGTTTCAGGGCAGGAGATTCAGGGCAGGAGTTTCAGTGCAAGAGTTTCATAGCGTGAGATTCAGGGCATCAGATTTAAGGCATGAGTTTCAGGGCAGAAGTTTCAGTGCAGGAGTTGCAGGGCATGAGATTCTGGGCAAGAGTTTTAGGGCAGGTGATTCAGGGCAGGAGTTTCAGGGCACGAGATTCAGGGCATGAGTTTCAAGGCAGGAGATTCAGGGGTGGAGTTTCAGTACAGGAGTTTTAGAGCATGAGATTCAGAGCAAGAGGTTCAAGGCAGGAGATTCAGGGCAGGAGTTTCAGGGCATGTAATTAAAGGCATGAGTTTCAGTGCATGAGTTTGAGGGCAGGAGTTTCAGGGCATGAGATTCAGGGCATGAGTTTCATGGCAGGTGATTCAGGGCATGAGTTTCAGGGCAGGAGATTCAGGGCTTGAGTTTCAGGGCATGAGATTCAGGGCGTGAGTTTCAGGGCATGAGTTTCAGGGAAGAAGTTTCAGGGCATGTAATTCAGGGCATGAGTTTCAGGATATGAGTTTCATGGCATGATATTCAGGGCATGAGTTTCAGGTCTGTGGTTTCAGGGCTTGAGATTCAGGGCAGCAGTTTCAGTGCAGGAGTTTCATGGCAGGAGTTTCAGGGCATGAGATTCAGGGCAAGAGTTTCATGCCAGGAGTTTCAGGGCATGAGATTCAGGGCATGAGTTTCAGGGCAGGAGATTCAGGGCTTGAGTTACAGGGCATGAGATTCAGGGCATGAGTTTCAGGGCATGAGTTTCAGGGAAGGAGTTTCAGGGCATGTAATTCAGGGCATGAGTTTCAGGATATGAGATTCATGGCATGATATTCAGGGCAGCAGTTTCAGGGCATGAGATTCAGGACATGAGTTCCAGTGCAGGAGTTTCAGGGCATGAGATTCAGGGCATGAGTTTCAGGGCATATGATTCAGGACAGGAGTTTCAGGGCATGAGTTTCCAGTCTGTGGTTTCCGGGCTTGAGATTCAGAGCAACAGTTTCAGGGCAGGAGTTTCAGGGCAGGTGATTCAGGGCAGGAGTTTCAGGACATGAGATTCAGGGCATGAGATTCAGGGCATGAGTTTCAGGGCAGGAGATTCAGGGCAGGAGTTTCAGTGCAGGAGTTTCATAGCTTAAGATTCAGGGCATCAGATTCAGGGCATGAGTTCAGGGCAGGAGTGTCAGGACATGAGATTCAGGGCATGAGTTTCAGGGCATGAGATTCAGGACATGAGTTTCAGGGCATGGGTTTCAGTTCTGTGGTTTCAGGGCTTGAGATTCAGGGCAGCAGTTTCAGGGCAGGAGTTTCATTCCAGCAGTTTCAGGACATGAGATTCAGGGCATGAGTTTCAGGGCAGGAATTTCAGGGCATGAGATTCAGGGCATGAGTTTCAGGGCAGGTGATTCAGGGCAGGTGTTTCAGGACATGAGATTCAGGGCATGAGTTTCAGGGCAGGAGATTCAGGGCAGGAGTTTCAGTGCAGGAGTTTCATAGCGTGAGATTCAGGGCATCAGATTTAAGGCATGAGTTTCAGGGCAGAAGTTTCAGTGCAGGAGTTGCAGGGCATGAGATTCAGGGAAAGAGTTTCAGGGCAGGTGATTCAGGGCAGGAGTTTCAGGGCACGAGATTCAGGGCATGAGTTTCAAGGCAGGAGATTCAGGGGTGGAGTTTCAGTACAGGGGTTTCAGAGCATGAGATTCAGAGCAAGAGTTTCAAGGCAGGAGATTCAGGGCAGGAGTTTCAGGGCATGTGATTAAAGGCATGAGTTTCAGTGCATGAGTTTGAGGGCAGGAGTTTCAGGGCATGAGATTCAGGGCATGAGTTTCATGGCAGGTGATTCAGGGCATGAGAGTCAGGGCAGGAGATTCAGGGCTTGAGTTTCAGGGCATGAGATTCAGGGTGTGCGTTTCAGGGCATGAGTTTCAGGGAAGAAGTTTCAGGGCATGTAATTCAGGGCATGAGTTTCAGGATATGAGTTTCATGGCATGATATTCAGGGCAGCAGTATCAGGGCATGAGATTCAGGACATGAGTTTCAGGGCATGAGTTTCAAGTCTGTGGTTTCAGGGCTTGAGATTCAGGGCAGCAGTTTCAGGGCAGGAGTTTCATGGCAGGAGTTTCAGGGCATGAGATTCAGGGCAAGAGTTTCAGGGCATGAGATTCAGGGCATGAGTTTCAGGGCAGGAGATTCAGGGCTTGAGTTACAGGGCATGAGATTCAGGGCATGAGTTTCAGGGCATGAGTTTCAGGGAAGGAGTTTCAGGGCATGTAATTCAGGGCATGAGTTTCAGGATATGAGATTCATGGCATGATATTCAGGGCAGCAGTTTCAGGGCATGAGATTCAGGACATGAGTTCCAGTGCAGGAGTTTCAGGGCATGAGTTTCAGGGTATGTGATTCAGGACAGGAGTTTCAGGGCATGAGTTTCCAGTCTGTGGTTTCCGGGCTTGAGATTCAGAGCAACAGTTTCAGGGCAGGAGTTTCAGGGCAGGTGATTCAGGGCAGGAGTTTCAGGAAATGAGATTCAGGGTATGAGTTTCAAGGCAGGGGATTCAGGGCAGGAGTTTCATTGCAGGAGTTTCAGAGCATGAGATTCAGGGCATGAGATTCAGGGCATCAGTTTCAGTGCATGAGTTTGAGGGCAGGAGTTTCACGGCATGAGATTCAGGGCATGAGTTTCAGGGCATGAGATGCAGGACGAGTTTCAGGGCATGAATTTCAGGTCTGTGGTTTCAGGGCTTGAGATTCAGGGCAGCAATTTCAGGGCAGGAGTTTCATTGCAGGAGTTTCAGAGCATGAGATTCAGGGCATGAGATTCAGGGCATGAGTTTTAGGGCAGGAGATTCAAGGCAGGAGTTTCAGTGCAGGAGTTTCACAGCATGAGATTCAGGGCATGAGATTCAGGACATGAGTTTCAGGGCATGAGTTTCAGGTCTGTGGTTTCAGTGCTTGACATTCAGGGCAGCAGTTTCAGGGCAGGAGTTTCATTGCAGGAGTTTCAGGGCATGAGATTCAGGGCAAGAGTTTCATGCCAGGAGTTTCAGGGCATGAGATTCAGGGCATGAGGTTCAGGGCAGGAATTTCAGGGCATGAGATTCAGGGCATGAGTTTTAGGGCAGGTGTTTCAATGCAGGTGTTTCCGGGCATGAGATTCAGGGCAGGAGTTTCAGGACATGAGATTCAGGGCATGAGTTTCAAGGCAGGAGATTCAGGGCGGGAGTTTCATTGCAGGAGTTTCAGAGCATGAGATATAGGGCATGAGATTCAGGGCATGAGTTTCAGGGCATGAGATTCAGTACATGAGTTTCAGGGCATGACTTTGCGGTCTGTGGTTTCCGGGCTTGAGATTCAGCGCAGCAGTTTCAGGGCAGGAGTTTCAGGGCATGAGATTCAGGGCATGAGTTTCAGGGCAGGAACTTGAGGGCATGAGATTCAGTGCATGAGTTTCAAGGCAGGAGATTCAGGGTAGGAGTTTCAGTTCACGAGATTCAGAGCATGAGATTCAGGGCATGAGATTCAGGGCATGAGTTTCAGGGCAGGAGATTCACGGCATGAGTTTCAGTGCAGGAGTTTCAGGACATGAGATTCAGGGCAAGAGTTTCAGGGCAGGTGATTCAGGGCAGGAGTTTCAGGGCATGAGATTCAGGGTAAGAGTTTCAGGGCAGGTGATATAGGGCAGGAGTTTCAGGGCATGGGTTTCAGGTCTGTTGTTTCAGGGCTTGAGATTCAGGGCAGCAATTTCAGGGCAGGAGTTTCAGGACAGGAGTTTCACAGCAGGAGTTTCAGAACATGAGATTCAGGGCATGAGATTCAGGGCATGAGTTTTAGGGCAGGAGATTCAAGGCAGGAGTTTCAGTGCATGAGTTTCACAGCATGAGTTTCAGGGCATGAGATTCAGGACATGAGATTCAGGGCATGAGTTCAGGGCAGGAGTTTCAGGACATGAGATTCAGGGCATGAGTTTCAGGGCATGAGTTTCAGGGCATGAGATTCAGGACATGAGTTTCAGGGCATGGGTTTCAGTTCTGTGGTTTCAGGGCTTGAGATTCAGGGCAGCAGTTTCAGGGCAGGAGTTTCATGCCAGCAGTTTCAGGGCATGAGATTCAGGGCATGAGTTTCAGGGCAGGAATTTCAGGGCATGAGATTCAGGGCATGAGTTTTAGGGCAGGAGTTTCAATGCAGTAGTTTCAGGGCATGAGATTCAGGGCATGAGTTTCAGGGCAGGTGATTCAGGGCAGGTGTTTCAGGACATGAGATTCAGGGCATGAGTTTCAGGGCAGGAGATTCAGGGCAGGAGTTTCAGTGCAAGAGTTTCATAGCGTGAGATTCAGGGCATCAGATTTAAGGCATGAGTTTCAGGGCAGAAGTTTCAGTGCAGGAGTTGCAGGGCATGAGATTCTGGGCAAGAGTTTTAGGGCAGGTGATTCAGGGCAGGAGTTTCAGGGCACGAGATTCAGGGCATGAGTTTCAAGGCAGGAGATTCAGGGGTGGAGTTTCAGTACAGGGGTTTTAGAGCATGAGATTCAGAGCAAGAGGTTCAAGGCAGGAGATTCAGGGCAGGAGTTTCAGGGCATGTAATTAAAGGCATGAGTTTCAGTGCATGAGTTTGAGGGCAGGAGTTTCAGGGCATGAGATTCAGGGCATGAGTTTCATGGCAGGTGATTCAGGGCATGAGTTTCAGGGCAGGAGATTCAGGGCTTGAGTTTCAGGGCATGAGATTCAGGGCGTGAGTTTCAGGGCATGAGTTTCAGGGAAGAAGTTTCAGGGCATGTAATTCAGGGCATGAGTTTCAGGATATGAGTTTCATGGCATGATATTCAGGGCAGCAGTTTCAGGGCATGAGATTCAGGACATGAGTTTCAGGGCATGAGTTTCAGGTCTGTGGTTTCAGGGCTTGAGATTCAGGGCAGCAGTTTCAGTGCAGGAGTTTCATGGCAGGAGTTTCAGGGCATGAGATTCAGGGCAAGAGTTTCATGCCAGGAGTTTCAGGGCATGAGATTCAGGGCATGAGTTTCAGGGCAGGTGATTCAGGGCTTGAGTTACAGGGCATGAGATTCAGGGCATGAGTTTCAGGGCATGAGTTTCAGGGAAGGAGTTTCAGGGCATGTAATTCAGGGCATGAGTTTCAGGATATGAGATTCATGGCATGATATTCAGGGCAGCAGTTTCAGGGCATGAGATTCAGGACATGAGTTCCAGTGCAGGAGTTTCAGGGCATGAGATTCAGGGCATGAGTTTCAGGGCATATGATTCAGGACAGGAGTTTCAGGGCATGAGTTTCCAGTCTGTGGTTTCCGGGCTTGAGATTCAGAGCAACAGTTTCAGGGCAGGAGTTTCAGGGCAGGTGATTCAGGGCAGGAGTTTCAGGACATGAGATTCATGGCATAAGATTCAGGGCATCAGATTCAGGGCATGAGTTTCAGGGCATGAGATTCAAGACAGGAGTTTCAGGGCATGAGATTCAGGGTATGAGTTTCAGGGCATGAGATTCAGGGCAGGAATTTCAGGGCATGTAATTCAGGGCATGAGTTTCTGGGCAGATGATTCAGGGCAGGAGTTTTAGGGCATGTGATTCAGGGCATGAGTTTCAGTGCATGAGTTTCAGGGCAGGAGTTTAAGGGCATGAGATTCAGGGCATGAGTTTCAGGGCATGAGATTCAGGACAGGAGTTTCAAGGCATGAGATTCAGGGCATGAGTTTCAGTGCATGAGTTTGAGGGCAGGAGTTTCAGGGCATGAGATTCAGGGCATGAGTTTCAGGGCATGAGATTCAGGGCAGGAATTTCAGGGCATGTAATTCGGGGCATGAGTTTCTGGGCAGATGATTCAGGACAGGAGTTTTAGGGCATGTGATTCAGGGCATGAGTTTCAGCGCATGAGTTTCAGGGCAGGAGTTTCAGGGTATGAGATTTAGGGCATGAGTTTCAGTGCATCAGATTCAGGGCTTGAGTTTCAGGGCATGAGGTTCAGGGCATGAGTTGCAGTGCATGAGATTCAGGGCATCAGTTTCAGGGCAGGAGTTTCAGTGCAAGAGTTTCACGGCATGAGATTCAGGGCATGAGTTTCAGGGAATGAGATTCAGGACATGAGTTTCAAAGCATGGGTTTCAGAGCATGGGTTTCAGGCCTGTGGTTTCAGGGCTTGAGATTCAGGGCTGCAGTTTCAGGGCAGGAGTTTCATGCCAGGAGTTTCAGGGCATGAGATTCAGGGCATGAGTTTCAGGGCAGGTGATTCAGGGCAGGAGTTTCAGGACATGAGATTCAGGGCATGAGTTTCAGGGCATATGATTCAGGACAGGAGTTTCAGGGCATGAGTTTCCAGTCTGTGGTTTCCGGGCTTGAGATTCAGAGCAACAGTTTCAGGGCAGGAGTTTCAGGGCAGGTGATTCAGGGCAGGAGTTTCAGGACATGAGATTCATGGCATGAGATTCAGGGCATGAGTTTCAGGGCAGGAGATTCAGGGCAGGAGTTTCAGTGCAGGAGTTTCATAGCTTGAGATTCAGGGCATCAGATTCAGGGCATGAGTTTCAGGGCATGAGATTGAAGACAGGAGTTTCAGGGCATGAGATTCAGGGTATGAGTTTCAGGGCATGAGATTCAGGGCAGGAATTTCAGGGCATGTAATTCAGGGCATGAGTTTCTGGGCAGATGATTCAGGGAAGGAGTTTTAGGGCATGTGATTCAGGGCATGAGTTTCAGTGCATGAGTTTCAGGGCAGGAGTTTAAGGGCATGAGATTCAGGGCATGAGTTTCAGGGCATGAGATTCAGGACAGGAGTTTCAAGGCATGAGATTCAGGGCATGAGTTTCAGTGCATGAGTTTGAGGGCAGGAGTTTCAGGGCATGAGATTCAGGGCATGAGTTTCAGGGCATGAGATTCAGGGCAGGAATTTCAGGGCATGTAATTCAGGGCATGAGTTTCTGGGCAGATGATTCTGGGCAGGAGTTTTAGGGCATGTGATTCAGGGCATGAGTTTCAGGGCATGAGATTCAGGGCATGAGTTTCAGGGCATGAGATTTAGGGCAGGAGTTTTAGGGCATGTGATTCAGGGCATGAGTTTCAGCGCATGAGTTTCAGGGCAGGAGTTTCAGGGTATGAGATTTAGGGCATGAGTTTCAGTGCATCAGATTCAGGGCTTGAGTTTCAGGGCATGAGGTTCAGGGCATGAGTTGCAGTGCATGAGATTCAGGGCATCAGTTTCAGGGCAGGAGTTTCAGTGGAAGAGTTTCACGGCATGAGATTCAGGGCATGAGTTTCAGGGAATGAGATTCAGGACATGAGTTTCAAAGCATGGGTTTCAGAGCATGGGTTTCAGGCCTGTGGTTTCAGGGCTTGAGATTCAGGGCTGCAGTTTCAGGGCAGGAGTTTCATGCCAGGAGTTTCAGGGCATGAGATTCAGGGCATGAGATTCAGGGCATGAGTTTTAGGGCAGGAGATTCAAGGCAGGAGTTTCAGTGCAGGAGTTTCACAGCATGAGATTCAGGGCATGAGATTCAGGACATGAGTTTCAGGGCATGAGTTTCAGGTCTGTGGTTTCAGTGCTTGACATTCAGGGCAGCAGTTTCAGGGCAGGAGTTTCATTGCAGGAGTTTCAGGGCATGAGATTCAGGGCAAGAGTTTCATGCCAGGAGTTTCAGGGCATGAGATTCAGGGCATGAGGTTCAGGGCAGGAATTTCAGGGCATGAGATTCAGGGCATGAGTTTTAGGGCAGGTGTTTCAATGCAGGTGTTTCCGGGCATGAGATTCAGGGCAGGAGTTTCAGGACATGAGATTCAGGGCATGAGTTTCAAGGCAGGAGATTCAGGGCGGGAGTTTCATTGCAGGAGTTTCAGAGCATGAGATATAGGGCATGAGATTCAGGGCATGAGTTTCAGGGCATGAGATTCAGTACATGAGTTTCAGGGCATGACTTTGCGGTCTGTGGTTTCCGGGCTTGAGATTCAGCGCAGCAGTTTCAGGGCAGGAGTTTCAGGGCATGAGATTCAGGGCATGAGTTTCAGGGCAGGAACTTGAGGGCATGAGATTCAGTGCATGAGTTTCAAGGCAGGAGATTCAGGGTAGGAGTTTCAGTTCACGAGATTCAGAGCATGAGATTCAGGGCATGAGATTCAGGGCATGAGTTTCAGGGCAGGAGATTCACGGCATGAGTTTCAGTGCAGGAGTTTCAGGACATGAGATTCAGGGCAAGAGTTTCAGGGCAGGTGATTCAGGGCAGGAGTTTCAGGGCATGAGATTCAGGGTAAGAGTTTCAGGGCAGGTGATATAGGGCAGGAGTTTCAGGGCATGGGTTTCAGGTCTGTTGTTTCAGGGCTTGAGATTCAGGGCAGCAATTTCAGGGCAGGAGTTTCAGGACAGGAGTTTCACAGCAGGAGTTTCAGAACATGAGATTCAGGGCATGAGATTCAGGGCATGAGTTTTAGGGCAGGAGATTCAAGGCAGGAGTTTCAGTGCATGAGTTTCACAGCATGAGTTTCAGGGCATGAGATTCAGGACATGAGATTCAGGGCATGAGTTCAGGGCAGGAGTTTCAGGACATGAGATTCAGGGCATGAGTTTCAGGGCATGAGTTTCAGGGCATGAGATTCAGGACATGAGTTTCAGGGCATGGGTTTCAGTTCTGTGGTTTCAGGGCTTGAGATTCAGGGCAGCAGTTTCAGGGCAGGAGTTTCATGCCAGCAGTTTCAGGGCATGAGATTCAGGGCATGAGTTTCAGGGCAGGAATTTCAGGGCATGAGATTCAGGGCATGAGTTTTAGGGCAGGAGTTTCAATGCAGTAGTTTCAGGGCATGAGATTCAGGGCATGAGTTTCAGGGCAGGTGATTCAGGGCAGGTGTTTCAGGACATGAGATTCAGGGCATGAGTTTCAGGGCAGGAGATTCAGGGCAGGAGTTTCAGTGCAAGAGTTTCATAGCGTGAGATTCAGGGCATCAGATTTAAGGCATGAGTTTCAGGGCAGAAGTTTCAGTGCAGGAGTTGCAGGGCATGAGATTCTGGGCAAGAGTTTTAGGGCAGGTGATTCAGGGCAGGAGTTTCAGGGCACGAGATTCAGGGCATGAGTTTCAAGGCAGGAGATTCAGGGGTGGAGTTTCAGTACAGGGGTTTTAGAGCATGAGATTCAGAGCAAGAGGTTCAAGGCAGGAGATTCAGGGCAGGAGTTTCAGGGCATGTAATTAAAGGCATGAGTTTCAGTGCATGAGTTTGAGGGCAGGAGTTTCAGGGCATGAGATTCAGGGCATGAGTTTCATGGCAGGTGATTCAGGGCATGAGTTTCAGGGCAGGAGATTCAGGGCTTGAGTTTCAGGGCATGAGATTCAGGGCGTGAGTTTCAGGGCATGAGTTTCAGGGAAGAAGTTTCAGGGCATGTAATTCAGGGCATGAGTTTCAGGATATGAGTTTCATGGCATGATATTCAGGGCAGCAGTTTCAGGGCATGAGATTCAGGACATGAGTTTCAGGGCATGAGTTTCAGGTCTGTGGTTTCAGGGCTTGAGATTCAGGGCAGCAGTTTCAGTGCAGGAGTTTCATGGCAGGAGTTTCAGGGCATGAGATTCAGGGCAAGAGTTTCATGCCAGGAGTTTCAGGGCATGAGATTCAGGGCATGAGTTTCAGGGCAGGAGATTCAGGGCTTGAGTTACAGGGCATGAGATTCAGGGCATGAGTTTCAGGGCATGAGTTTCAGGGAAGGAGTTTCAGGGCATGTAATTCAGGGCATGAGTTTCAGGATATGAGATTCATGGCATGATATTCAGGGCAGCAGTTTCAGGGCATGAGATTCAGGACATGAGTTTCAGCGCATGAGTTTCAGGGCAGGAGTTTCAGGGTATGAGATTTAGGGCATGAGTTTCAGTGCATCAGATTCAGGGCTTGAGTTTCAGGGCATGAGGTTCAGGGCATGAGTTGCAGTGCATGAGATTCAGGGCATCAGTTTCAGGGCAGGAGTTTCAGTGCAAGAGTTTCACGGCATGAGATTCAGGGCATGAGTTTCAGGGAATGAGATTCAGGACATGAGTTTCAAAGCATGGGTTTCAGAGCATGGGTTTCAGGCCTGTGGTTTCAGGGCTTGAGATTCAGGGCTGCAGTTTCAGGGCAGGAGTTTCATGCCAGGAGTTTCAGGGCATGAGATTCAGGGCATGAGATTCAGGGCATGAGTTTTAGGGCAGGAGATTCAAGGCAGGAGTTTCAGTGCAGGAGTTTCACAGCATGAGATTCAGGGCATGAGATTCAGGACATGAGTTTCAGGGCATGAGTTTCAGGTCTGTGGTTTCAGTGCTTGACATTCAGGGCAGCAGTTTCAGGGCAGGAGTTTCATTGCAGGAGTTTCAGGGCATGAGATTCAGGGCAAGAGTTTCATGCCAGGAGTTTCAGGGCATGAGATTCAGGGCATGAGGTTCAGGGCAGGAATTTCAGGGCATGAGATTCAGGGCATGAGTTTTAGGGCAGGTGTTTCAATGCAGGTGTTTCCGGGCATGAGATTCAGGGCAGGAGTTTCAGGACATGAGATTCAGGGCATGAGTTTCAAGGCAGGAGATTCAGGGCGGGAGTTTCATTGCAGGAGTTTCAGAGCATGAGATATAGGGCATGAGATTCAGGGCATGAGTTTCAGGGCATGAGATTCAGTACATGAGTTTCAGGGCATGACTTTGCGGTCTGTGGTTTCCGGGCTTGAGATTCAGCGCAGCAGTTTCAGGGCAGGAGTTTCAGGGCATGAGATTCAGGGCATGAGTTTCAGGGCAGGAACTTGAGGGCATGAGATTCAGTGCATGAGTTTCAAGGCAGGAGATTCAGGGTAGGAGTTTCAGTTCACGAGATTCAGAGCATGAGATTCAGGGCATGAGATTCAGGGCATGAGTTTCAGGGCAGGAGATTCACGGCATGAGTTTCAGTGCAGGAGTTTCAGGACATGAGATTCAGGGCAAGAGTTTCAGGGCAGGTGATTCAGGGCAGGAGTTTCAGGGCATGAGATTCAGGGTAAGAGTTTCAGGGCAGGTGATATAGGGCAGGAGTTTCAGGGCATGGGTTTCAGGTCTGTTGTTTCAGGGCTTGAGATTCAGGGCAGCAATTTCAGGGCAGGAGTTTCAGGACAGGAGTTTCACAGCAGGAGTTTCAGAACATGAGATTCAGGGCATGAGATTCAGGGCATGAGTTTTAGGGCAGGAGATTCAAGGCAGGAGTTTCAGTGCATGAGTTTCACAGCATGAGTTTCAGGGCATGAGATTCAGGACATGAGATTCAGGGCATGAGTTCAGGGCAGGAGTTTCAGGACATGAGATTCAGGGCATGAGTTTCAGGGCATGAGTTTCAGGGCATGAGATTCAGGACATGAGTTTCAGGGCATGGGTTTCAGTTCTGTGGTTTCAGGGCTTGAGATTCAGGGCAGCAGTTTCAGGGCAGGAGTTTCATGCCAGCAGTTTCAGGGCATGAGTTCAGGGCAGGAGTTTCAGGACATGAGATTCAGGGCATGAGTTTCAGGGCATGAGTTTCAGGGCATGAGATTCAGGGCATGAGTTTTAGGGCAGGAGTTTCAATGCAGTAGTTTCAGGGCATGAGATTCAGGGCATGAGTTTCAGGGCAGGTGATTCAGGGCAGGTGTTTCAGGACATGAGATTCAGGGCATGAGTTTCAGGGCAGGAGATTCAGGGCAGGAGTTTCAGTGCAAGAGTTTCATAGCGTGAGATTCAGGGCATCAGATTTAAGGCATGAGTTTCAGGGCAGAAGTTTCAGTGCAGGAGTTGCAGGGCATGAGATTCTGGGCAAGAGTTTTAGGGCAGGTGATTCAGGGCAGGAGTTTCAGGGCAGGAGATTCAGGGCTTGAGTTTCAGGGCATGAGATTCAGGGCGTGAGTTTCAGGGCATGAGTTTCAGGGAAGAAGTTTCAGGGCATGTAATTCAGGGCATGAGTTTCAGGATATGAGTTTCATGGCATGATATTCAGGGCAGCAGTTTCAGGGCATGAGATTCAGGACATGAGTTTCAGGGCATGAGTTTCAGGTCTGTGGTTTCAGGGCTTGAGATTCAGGGCAGCAGTTTCAGTGCAGGAGTTTCATGGCAGGAGTTTCAGGGCATGAGATTCAGGGCAAGAGTTTCATGCCAGGAGTTTCAGGGCATGAGATTCAGGGCATGAGTTTCAGGGCAGGAGATTCAGGGCTTGAGTTACAGGGCATGAGATTCAGGGCATGAGTTTCAGGGCATGAGTTTCAGGGAAGGAGTTTCAGGGCATGTAATTCAGGGCATGAGTTTCAGGATATGAGATTCATGGCATGATATTCAGGGCAGCAGTTTCAGGGCATGAGATTCAGGACATGAGTTCCAGTGCAGGAGTTTCAGGGCATGAGATTCAGGGCATGAGTTTCAGGGCATATGATTCAGGACAGGAGTTTCAGGGCATGAGTTTCCAGTCTGTGGTTTCCGGGCTTGAGATTCAGAGCAACAGTTTCAGGGCAGGAGTTTCAGGGCAGGTGATTCAGGGCAGGAGTTTCAGGACATGAGATTCATGGCATAAGATTCAGGGCATCAGATTCAGGGCATGAGTTTCAGGGCATGAGATTCAAGACAGGAGTTTCAGGGCATGAGATTCAGGGTATGAGTTTCAGGGCATGAGATTCAGGGCAGGAATTTCAGGGCATGTAATTCAGGGCATGAGTTTCTGGGCAGATGATTCAGGGCAGGAGTTTTAGGGCATGTGATTCAGGGCATGAGTTTCAGTGCATGAGTTTCAGGGCAGGAGTTTAAGGGCTTGAGATTCAGGGCATGAGTTTCAGGGCATGAGATTCAGGACAGGAGTTTCAAGGCATGAGATTCAGGGCATGAGTTTCAGTGCATGAGTTTGAGGGCAGGAGTTTCAGGGCATGAGATTCAGGGCATGAGTTTCAGGGCACGAGATTCAGGGCAGGAATTTCAGGGCATGTAATTCAGGGCATGAGTTTCTGGGCAGATGATTCAGGGCAGGAGTTTTAGGGCATGTGATTCAGGGCATGAGTTTCAGGGCATGAGATTCAGGGCATGAGTTTCAGGGCATGAGATTCAGGGCATGAGATTCAGGGCATGAGATTCAGGGCATGAGTTTCAGGGCAGGAATTTCAGGGCATGAGATTCAGGGCATGAGTTTTAGGGCAGGAGTTTCAATGCAGTAGTTTCAGGGCATGAGATTCAGGGCATGAGTTTCAGGGCAGGTGATTCAGGGCAGGTGTTTCAGGACATGAGATTCAGGGCATGAGTTTCAGGGCAGGAGATTCAGGGCAGGAGTTTCAGTGCAAGAGTTTCATAGCGTGAGATTCAGGGCATCAGATTTAAGGCATGAGTTTCAGGGCAGAAGTTTCAGTGCAGGAGTTGCAGGGCATGAGATTCTGGGCAAGAGTTTTAGGGCAGGTGATTCAGGGCAGGAGTTTCAGGGCACGAGATTCAGGGCATGAGTTTCAAGGCAGGAGATTCAGGGGTGGAGTTTCAGTACAGGGGTTTTAGAGCATGAGATTCAGAGCAAGAGGTTCAAGGCAGGAGATTCAGGGCAGGAGTTTCAGGGCATGTAATTAAAGGCATGAGTTTCAGTGCATGAGTTTGAGGGCAGGAGTTTCAGGGCATGAGATTCAGGGCATGAGTTTCATGGCAGGTGATTCAGGGCATGAGTTTCAGGGCAGGAGATTCAGGGCTTGAGTTTCAGGGCATGAGATTCAGGGCGTGAGTTTCAGGGCATGAGTTTCAGGGAAGAAGTTTCAGGGCATGTAATTCAGGGCATGAGTTTCAGGATATGAGTTTCATGGCATGATATTCAGGGCAGCAGTTTCAGGGCATGAGATTCAGGACATGAGTTTCAGGGCATGAGTTTCAGGTCTGTGGTTTCAGGGCTTGAGATTCAGGGCAGCAGTTTCAGTGCAGGAGTTTCATGGCAGGAGTTTCAGGGCATGAGATTCAGGGCAAGAGTTTCATGCCAGGAGTTTCAGGGCATGAGATTCAGGGCATGAGTTTCAGGGCAGGAGATTCAGGGCTTGAGTTACAGGGCATGAGATTCAGGGCATGAGTTTCAGGGCATGAGTTTCAGGGAAGGAGTTTCAGGGCATGTAATTCAGGGCATGAGTTTCAGGATATGAGATTCATGGCATGATATTCAGGGCAGCAGTTTCAGGGCATGAGATTCAGGACATGAATTCCAGTGCAGGAGTTTCAGGGCATGAGATTCAGGGCATGAGTTTCAGGGCATATGATTCAGGACAGGAGTTTCAGGGCATGAGTTTCCAGTCTGTGGTTTCCGGGCTTGAGATTCAGAGCAACAGTTTCAGGGCAGGAGTTTCAGGGCAGGTGATTCAGGGCAGGAGTTTCAGGACATGAGATTCATGGCATAAGATTCAGGGCATCAGATTCAGGGCATGAGTTTCAGGGCATGAGATTCAAGACAGGAGTTTCAGGGCATGAGATTCAGGGTATGAGTTTCAGGGCATGAGATTCAGGGCAGGAATTTCAGGGCATGTAATTCAGGGCATGAGTTTCTGGGCAGATGATTCAGGGCAGGAGTTTTAGGGCATGTGATTCAGGGCATGAGTTTCAGTGCATGAGTTTCAGGGCAGGAGTTTAAGGGCATGAGATTCAGGGCATGAGTTTCAGGGCATGAGATTCAGGACAGGAGTTTCAAGGCATGAGATTCAGGGCATGAGTTTCAGTGCATGAGTTTGAGGGCAGGAGTTTCAGGGCATGAGATTCAGGGCATGAGTTTCAGGGCATGAGATTCAGGGCAGGAATTTCAGGGCATGTAATTCGGGGCATGAGTTTCTGGGCAGATGATTCAGGACAGGAGTTTTAGGGCATGTGATTCAGGGCATGAGTTTCAGCGCATGAGTTTCAGGGCAGGAGTTTCAGGGTATGAGATTTAGGGCATGAGTTTCAGTGCATCAGATTCAGGGCTTGAGTTTCAGGGCATGAGGTTCAGGGCATGAGTTGCAGTGCATGAGATTCAGGGCATCAGTTTCAGGGCAGGAGTTTCAGTGCAAGAGTTTCACGGCATGAGATTCAGGGCATGAGTTTCAGGGAATGAGATTCAGGACATGAGTTTCAAAGCATGGGTTTCAGAGCATGGGTTTCAGGCCTGTGGTTTCAGGGCTTGAGATTCAGGGCTGCAGTTTCAGGGCAGGAGTTTCATGCCAGGAGTTTCAGGGCATGAGATTCAGGGCATGAGTTTCAGGGCAGGTGATTCAGGGCAGGAGTTTCAGGACATGAGATTCAGGGCATGAGTTTCAGGGCATATGATTCAGGACAGGAGTTTCAGGGCATGAGTTTCCAGTCTGTGGTTTCCGGGCTTGAGATTCAGAGCAACAGTTTCAGGGCAGGAGTTTCAGGGCAGGTGATTCAGGGCAGGAGTTTCAGGACATGAGATTCATGGCATGAGATTCAGGGCATGAGTTTCAGGGCAGGAGATTCAGGGCAGGAGTTTCAGTGCAGGAGTTTCATAGCTTGAGATTCAGGGCATCAGATTCAGGGCATGAGTTTCAGGGCATGAGATTCAAGACAGGAGTTTCAGGGCATGAGATTCAGGGTATGAGTTTCAGGGCATGAGATTCAGGGCAGGAATTTCAGGGCATGTAATTCAGGGCATGAGTTTCTGGGCAGATGATTCAGGGAAGGAGTTTTAGGGCATGTGATTCAGGGCATGAGTTTCAGTGCATGAGTTTCAGGGCAGGAGTTTAAGGGCATGAGATTCAGGGCATGAGTTTCAGGGCATGAGATTCAGGACAGGAGTTTCAAGGCATGAGATTCAGGGCATGAGTTTCAGTGCATGAGTTTGAGGGCAGGAGTTTCAGGGCATGAGATTTAGGGCAGGAGTTTTAGGGCATGTGATTCAGGGCATGAGTTTCAGCGCATGAGTTTCAGGGCAGGAGTTTCAGGGTATGAGATTTAGGGCATGAGTTTCAGTGCATCAGATTCAGGGCTTGAGTTTCAGGGCATGAGGTTCAGGGCATGAGTTGCAGTGCATGAGATTCAGGGCATCAGTTTCAGGGCAGGAGTTTCAGTGCAAGAGTTTCACGGCATGAGATTCAGGGCATGAGTTTCAGGGAATGAGATTCAGGACATGAGTTTCAAAGCATGGGTTTCAGAGCATGGGTTTCAGGCCTGTGGTTTCAGGGCTTGAGATTCAGGGCTGCAGTTTCAGGGCAGGAGTTTCATGCCAGGAGTTTCAGGGCATGAGATTCAGGGCATGAGATTCAGGGCATGAGTTTTAGGGCAGGAGATTCAAGGCAGGAGTTTCAGTGCAGGAGTTTCACAGCATGAGATTCAGGGCATGAGATTCAGGACATGAGTTTCAGGGCATGAGTTTCAGGTCTGTGGTTTCAGTGCTTGACATTCAGGGCAGCAGTTTCAGGGCAGGAGTTTCATTGCAGGAGTTTCAGGGCATGAGATTCAGGGCAAGAGTTTCATGCCAGGAGTTTCAGGGCATGAGATTCAGGGCATGAGGTTCAGGGCAGGAATTTCAGGGCATGAGATTCAGGGCATGAGTTTTAGGGCAGGTGTTTCAATGCAGGTGTTTCCGGGCATGAGATTCAGGGCAGGAGTTTCAGGACATGAGATTCAGGGCATGAGTTTCAAGGCAGGAGATTCAGGGCGGGAGTTTCATTGCAGGAGTTTCAGAGCATGAGATATAGGGCATGAGATTCAGGGCATGAGTTTCAGGGCATGAGATTCAGTACATGAGTTTCAGGGCATGACTTTGCGGTCTGTGGTTTCCGGGCTTGAGATTCAGCGCAGCAGTTTCAGGGCAGGAGTTTCAGGGCATGAGATTCAGGGCATGAGTTTCAGGGCAGGAACTTGAGGGCATGAGATTCAGTGCATGAGTTTCAAGGCAGGAGATTCAGGGTAGGAGTTTCAGTTCACGAGATTCAGAGCATGAGATTCAGGGCATGAGATTCAGGGCATGAGTTTCAGGGCAGGAGATTCACGGCATGAGTTTCAGTGCAGGAGTTTCAGGACATGAGATTCAGGGCAAGAGTTTCAGGGCAGGTGATTCAGGGCAGGAGTTTCAGGGCATGAGATTCAGGGTAAGAGTTTCAGGGCAGGTGATATAGGGCAGGAGTTTCAGGGCATGGGTTTCAGGTCTGTTGTTTCAGGGCTTGAGATTCAGGGCAGCAATTTCAGGGCAGGAGTTTCAGGACAGGAGTTTCACAGCAGGAGTTTCAGAACATGAGTTTCACAGCATGAGTTTCAGGGCATGAGATTCAGGACATGAGATTCAGGGCATGAGTTCAAGGCAGGAGTTTCAGGACATGAGATTCAGGGCATGAGTTTCAGGGCATGAGTTTCAGGGCATGAGATTCAGGACATGAGTTTCAGGGCATGGGTTTCAGTTCTGTGGTTTCAGGGCTTGAGATTCAGGGCAGCAGTTTCAGGGCAGGAGTTTCATGCCAGCAGTTTCAGGGCATGAGATTCAGGGCATGAGTTTCAGGGCAGGAATTTCAGGGCATGAGATTCAGGGCATGAGTTTTAGGGCAGGAGTTTCAATGCAGTAGTTTCAGGGCATGAGATTCAGGGCATGAGTTTCAGGGCAGGTGATTCAGGGCAGGTGTTTCAGGACATGAGATTCAGGGCATGAGTTTCAGGGCAGGAGATTCAGGGCAGGAGTTTCAGTGCAAGAGTTTCATAGCGTGAGATTCAGGGCATCAGATTTAAGGCATGAGTTTCAGGGCAGAAGTTTCAGTGCAGGAGTTGCAGGGCATGAGATTCTGGGCAAGAGTTTTAGGGCAGGTGATTCAGGGCAGGAGTTTCAGGGCACGAGATTCAGGGCATGAGTTTCAAGGCAGGAGATTCAGGGGTGGAGTTTCAGTACAGGGGTTTTAGAGCATGAGATTCAGAGCAAGAGGTTCAAGGCAGGAGATTCAGGGCAGGAGTTTCAGGGCATGTAATTAAAGGCATGAGTTTCAGTGCATGAGTTTGAGGGCAGGAGTTTCAGGGCATGAGATTCAGGGCATGAGTTTCATGGCAGGTGATTCAGGGCATGAGTTTCAGGGCAGGAGATTCAGGGCTTGAGTTTCAGGGCATGAGATTCAGGGCGTGAGTTTCAGGGCATGAGTTTCAGGGAAGAAGTTTCAGGGCATGTAATTCAGGGCATGAGTTTCAGGATATGAGTTTCATGGCATGATATTCAGGGCAGCAGTTTCAGGGCATGAGATTCAGGACATGAGTTTCAGGGCATGAGTTTCAGGTCTGTGGTTTCAGGGCTTGAGATTCAGGGCAGCAGTTTCAGTGCAGGAGTTTCATGGCAGGAGTTTCAGGGCATGAGATTCAGGGCAAGAGTTTCATGCCAGGAGTTTCAGGGCATGAGATTCAGGGCATGAGTTTCAGGGCAGGAGATTCAGGGCTTGAGTTACAGGGCATGAGATTCAGGGCATGAGTTTCAGGGCATGAGTTTCAGGGAAGGAGTTTCAGGGCATGTAATTCAGGGCATGAGTTTCAGGATATGAGATTCATGGCATGATATTCAGGGCAGCAGTTTCAGGGCATGAGATTCAGGACATGAGTTTCAGCGCATGAGTTTCAGGGCAGGAGTTTCAGGGTATGAGATTTAGGGCATGAGTTTCAGTGCATCAGATTCAGGGCTTGAGTTTCAGGGCATGAGGTTCAGGGCATGAGTTGCAGTGCATGAGATTCAGGGCATCAGTTTCAGGGCAGGAGTTTCAGTGCAAGAGTTTCACGGCATGAGATTCAGGGCATGAGTTTCAGGGAATGAGATTCAGGACATGAGTTTCAAAGCATGGGTTTCAGAGCATGGGTTTCAGGCCTGTGGTTTCAGGGCTTGAGATTCAGGGCTGCAGTTTCAGGGCAGGAGTTTCATGCCAGGAGTTTCAGGGCATGAGATTCAGGGCATGAGATTCAGGGCATGAGTTTTAGGGTAGGAGATTCAAGGCAGGAGTTTCAGTGCAGGAGTTTCACAGCATGAGATTCAGGGCATGAGATTCAGGACATGAGTTTCAGGGCATGAGTTTCAGGTCTGTGGTTTCAGTGCTTGACATTCAGGGCAGCAGTTTCAGGGCAGGAGTTTCATTGCAGGAGTTTCAGGGCATGAGATTCAGGGCAAGAGTTTCATGCCAGGAGTTTCAGGGCATGAGATTCAGGGCATGAGGTTCAGGGCAGGAATTTCAGGGCATGAGATTCAGGGCATGAGTTTTAGGGCAGGTGTTTCAATGCAGGTGTTTCCGGGCATGAGATTCAGGGCAGGAGTTTCAGGACATGAGATTCAGGGCATGAGTTTCAAGGCAGGAGATTCAGGGCGGGAGTTTCATTGCAGGAGTTTCAGAGCATGAGATATAGGGCATGAGATTCAGGGCATGAGTTTCAGGGCATGAGATTCAGTACATGAGTTTCAGGGCATGACTTTGCGGTCTGTGGTTTCCGGGCTTGAGATTCAGCGCAGCAGTTTCAGGGCAGGAGTTTCAGGGCATGAGATTCAGGGCATGAGTTTCAGGGCAGGAACTTGAGGGCATGAGATTCAGTGCATGAGTTTCAAGGCAGGAGATTCAGGGTAGGAGTTTCAGTTCACGAGATTCAGAGCATGAGATTCAGGGCATGAGATTCAGGGCATGAGTTTCAGGGCAGGAGATTCACGGCATGAGTTTCAGTGCAGGAGTTTCAGGACATGAGATTCAGGGCAAGAGTTTCAGGGCAGGTGATTCAGGGCAGGAGTTTCAGGGCATGAGATTCAGGGTAAGAGTTTCAGGGCAGGTGATATAGGGCAGGAGTTTCAGGGCATGGGTTTCAGGTCTGTTGTTTCAGGGCTTGAGATTCAGGGCAGCAATTTCAGGGCAGGAGTTTCAGGACAGGAGTTTCACAGCAGGAGTTTCAGAACATGAGATTCAGGGCATGAGATTCAGGGCATGAGTTTTAGGGCAGGAGATTCAAGGCAGGAGTTTCAGTGCATGAGTTTCACAGCATGAGTTTCAGGGCATGAGATTCAGGACATGAGATTCAGGGCATGAGTTCAGGGCAGGAGTTTCAGGACATGAGATTCAGGGCATGAGTTTCAGGGCATGAGTTTCAGGGCATGAGATTCAGGACATGAGTTTCAGGGCATGGGTTTCAGTTCTGTGGTTTCAGGGCTTGAGATTCAGGGCAGCAGTTTCAGGGCAGGAGTTTCATGCCAGCAGTTTCAGGGCATGAGATTCAGGGCATGAGTTTCAGGGCAGGAATTTCAGGGCATGAGATTCAGGGCATGAGTTTTAGGGCAGGAGTTTCAATGCAGTAGTTTCAGGGCATGAGATTCAGGGCATGAGTTTCAGGGCAGGTGATTCAGGGCAGGTGTTTCAGGACATGAGATTCAGGGCATGAGTTTCAGGGCAGGAGATTCAGGGCAGGAGTTTCAGTGCAAGAGTTTCATAGCGTGAGATTCAGGGCATCAGATTTAAGGCATGAGTTTCAGGGCAGAAGTTTCAGTGCAGGAGTTGCAGGGCATGAGATTCTGGGCAAGAGTTTTAGGGCAGGTGATTCAGGGCAGGAGTTTCAGGGCACGAGATTCAGGGCATGAGTTTCAAGGCAGGAGATTCAGGGGTGGAGTTTCAGTACAGGGGTTTTAGAGCATGAGATTCAGAGCAAGAGGTTCAAGGCAGGAGATTCAGGGCAGGAGTTTCAGGGCATGTAATTAAAGGCATGAGTTTCAGTGCATGAGTTTGAGGGCAGGAGTTTCAGGGCATGAGATTCAGGGCATGAGTTTCATGGCAGGTGATTCAGGGCATGAGTTTCAGGGCAGGAGATTCAGGGCTTGAGTTTCAGGGCATGAGATTCAGGGCGTGAGTTTCAGGGCATGAGTTTCAGGGAAGAAGTTTCAGGGCATGTAATTCAGGGCATGAGTCATGAGTTTCAGGGAAGAAGTTTTCAGGGCATGTAATTCAGGGCATGAGTTTCAGGATATGAGTTTCATGGCATGATATTCAGGGCAGCAGTTTCAGGGCATGAGATTCAGGACATGAGTTTTCAGGGCATGAGTTTCAGGTCTGTGAGTTTCAGGGCTTGAGATTCAGGGCAGCAGTTTCAGTGCAGGAGTTTCATGGCAGGAGTTTCAGGGCATGAGATTCAGGGCAAGAGTTTCATGCCAGGAGTTTCAGGGCATGAGATTCAGGGCATGAGTTTCAGGGCAGGAGATTCAGGGCTTGAGTTACAGGCATGAGATTCAGGGCATGAGTTTCAGGGCATGAGTTTCAGGGAAGAGTTTCAGGGCATGTAATTCAGGGCAATGAGTTTCAGGCTATGAGATTTCATGGCATGATATTCAGGGCAGCAGTTTCAGGGCATGAGATTCAGACATGAGTTCCAGTGCAGGAGTTTCAGAGGCATGGAGATTCAGGGCATGAGTTTCAGGGCATATGATTCAGGACAGGAGTTTCAGGGCATGAGTTTCCCAGTCTGTGGTTTCCGGGCTTGAGATTCAGAGCAACAGTTTCAGGGCAGGAGTTTCAGGGCAGGTGATTCAGGGCAGGAGTTTCAGGACATGAGATTCATGGAGCATAAGATTCAGGGCATCAGATTCAGGGCATGAGTTTCAGGGCATGAGATTCAAGACAGGAGTTTCAGGGCATGAGATTCAGGGTATGAGTTTCAGGGCATGAGATTCAGGGCAGGAATTTCAGGGCATGTAATTCAGGGCATGAGTTTCTGGGCAGATAGATTCAGGGCAGGAGTTTTAGGGCATGTGATTCAGGGCATGAGTTTCAGTGCATGAGTTTCAGGGCAGGAGTTTAAGGGCATGAGATTCAGGGCATGAGTTTCAGGGCATGAGATTCAGGACAGGAGTTTCAAGGCATGAGATTCAGGGCATGAGTTTCAGGTGCATGAGTTTGAGGGCAGGAGTTTCAGGGCATGAGATTCAGGGCATGAGTTTCAGGGCATGAGAATTCAGGGCAAGGAATTTCAGGGCATGTAATTCGGGGCATGACGTTTCTGGGCAGATGATTCAGGACAGGGAGTTTTAGGGCATGTGATTCAGGGCATGAGTTTCAGTGCATGAGTTTCAGGGCAGGAGTTTCAGGGTATGAGATTTAGTGGCATGAGTTTCAGTGCATCAGATTCAGGGCTTGAGTTTCAGGGCATAAAGGTTCAGGGCATGAGTTGCAAGTGCATGAGATTCAGGGCATCAGTTTCAGGGCAGGAGTTTTCAGTGCCAAGAGTTTCACGGGCATGAGATTCAGGGCATGAGTTTCAGGGAATGAGATTCAGGACATGAGTTTCAAAGCATGGGTTTCAGAGCATGGGTTTCAGGCCTGTGGTTTCAGGGCTTGAGATTCAGGGCTGCAGTTTCAGGGCAGGAGTTTCATGCCAGGAGTTTCAGGGCATGAGATTCAGGGCATGAGTTTCAGGGCAGGTGATTCAGGGCAGGAAGTTCAGGAGACATGAGATTCAGGGCATGAGTTTCAGGGCATATGATTCAGGACAGGAGTTTCAGGGCATGAGTTTCCAGTCTGTGGTTTCCGGGCTTGAGATTCAGAGCAACAGTTTCAGGGCAGGAGTTTCAGGGCAGGTGATTCAGGGCAGGAGTTTCAGGACATGAGATTCATGGCATGAGATTCAGGGCATGAGTTTCAGGGCATCAGATTCAGGGCATGAGTTTCAGGGCATGAGATTCAAGACAGGAGTTTCAGGGCATGAGATTCAGGGTATGAGTTTCAGGGCATGAGATTCAGGGCAGGAAATTGTCAGGGCATGTAATTCAGGGCATGAGTTTCTGGGCAGATGATTCAGGGAAGGAGTTTTAGAGCATGTGCTTCAGGGCATGAGTTTCAGTGCATGAGTTTCAGGGCAGGAGTTTAAGGGCATGACGATTCAGGGCATGAGTTTCAGGGCACTGAGATTCAGGACAGGAGTTTTCAAGGCATGAGATTCAGGGCATGAGTTTCAGTGCATGAGTTTGAGGGCAGGAGTTTCAGGGCATGAGATTCAGGGCATGAGTTTCAGGGCATGAGATTCAGGGCAGGAATTTCAGGGCATGGTAATTCAGGGCATGAGTTTCTGGCAGATGATTCAGGGCAGGAGTTTTAGGGCATGTTTATTCAGGCATGAGTTTCAGGGCATGAGATTCAGGGCATGAGTTTCAGGGCATGAGATTCAGGACAGGAGTTTTTAGGGCAATGTGATTCAGGGCATGAGTTTCAGCGCATGAGTTTCAGGGCAGGAGTTTTCAGGGTATGAGATTTAGGGCATGAGTTTCAGTGCATCAGATTCAGGGCCTTGAGTTTCAGGGCATGAGGTTCAGGGCAATGAGTTGCAGTGCATGAGATTCAGGGCATCAGTTTTCAGGGCAGGAGTTTCAGTGCAAGAGTTTCACGGCATGAGATTCAGGGCATGAGTTTCAGGGAATGAGATTCAGGACATGAGTTTCAAAGCATGGGTTTCAGAGCATGGGTTTCAGGCCTGTGGGTTTCAGGGCTTGAGAGTTCAGGGCTGCAGTTTCAGGGCAGGAGTTTCATGCCAGGAGTTTCAGGGCATGAGATTCAGGGCATGAGTTTCAGGGCAGGTGATTCAGGGCAGGAGTTTCAGGACATGAGATTCAGGGCATGAGTTTTCAGGCATATGATTCAGGACAGGAGTTTCAGGCATGAGTTTCCAGTCTGTGGTTTCCGGGCTTGAGATTCAGAGCAACAGTTTCAGGGCAGGAGTTTCAGGGCAGGTGATTCATGGCATGAGATTCAGGGCATGAGTTTCAGGGCAGGAGAGATTCAGGGCAGGAGTTTCAGTGCAGGAGTTTCATAGCTTGAGATTCAGGGCATCAGATTCAGGGCATGAGTTTCAGGGCATGAGATTCAAGACAGGTGTTTCAGGCATGAGATTCAGGGTATGAGTTTCAGGGCATGAGATTCAGGGCAGGAATTTCAGGGCATGTAATTCAGGGCATGAGTTTCTGGGCAGATGATTCAGGGCA